>NW_027008683.1:55000-60000 GCF_036934945.1 Oncorhynchus masou masou
TCACTCCTGATAAATCTGATAGATGCACTTTGAACAACGGTACTGTATTTAAATGCATGGAAGTTACTTCACCGGTCCCAGGAGTCAACTGTTCAGTAACAGAGGAGGCTGGTGAGGGAGGGCTGCTCATAATAATGTCTGGAAGGGAGTCAATAGAATGGGATACTTTTAGCCCATCCTCCAATGGGGAACATAAAGATGGCAGAATTCACAGGCCGAGTCATTGTTTTAGCACTTTCCACTGACTGTCTAAAGTACAGCGCCACATGGTTCAATGTGCCACCAAATCAGCACAACTCTTTCTCTTTATCCAAAGTGCAGGCGCCTTGAAGGTCAAATTGGGATAATGTATACTCTGCCAGTGACCATAAAAAAATGAAAAGCTATAATAAATAAATAAACAAATAAATTATAATAAAGGAAACAACAAAATAAAAATGAACCCAAAAAGAACGGAGAGCTGTGTACGATGGGCAAACTTAGGAAAAGGTTTCATTTGTGGTAAGTGCATGTGGGCCACCATCTTCATGCACCTCCGCTATTGAAAGTGACACCATAGGACCTTTACCACTGACATGACATTACATAACATGATACATAGCCTTTAAATGTTACCCACAACCCCTTGGGCCGAGAAGCCACCCAGGTGTGGCGAAAGGAGGGAATGATATAGATTTATTTTCTTTAAAAACAACAGCAAGAACATAGCGTGACCGTGGAGACGGAGCAAGGAGGGAATGTGGAGAGATAAGACAAGAGAGATGGAGAGAACAGGACAACGGTACAAAACGTCTCTAATTGGAGAGAAGTAAACATTTACAGCCCCCACGGTGCATGTATCATACCTCATCGCTTAGAGACAGAGAGGGGAGGTGAGAGAGAGAGGACAGAGGGAGGACAGAGGGAGGAGAGAGAGAGAGGACAGAGAGAGGACAGAGAGGGAGGAGAGAGGGAGGATGTATGGACAAGCTGAAGAGATAGAAGCATAATGAAAGAGAAAGAGGGAGAGAGGGAGGTACAGAGAGAGGCAGAGTTAAAGTTAGACAAAAGCGATGGATGCTGAGTGAAAGAGAAAGCAGGTGGGAGTCAGAAGAGAGAGAGAGAAAGAGGCCGAGGAGAAAAGAGGCTTATCGCGTTCCTCTTTCATCTCAAACCCAACCAGAGCATGCCATCTTTGAAGATATACTTTCTTCGCTTATCTTCACTATGCCTTCCCCTATTGCAGAGAAGATGAACAGATAGACAGATTTAGAGAAGAAGAAAAAATAAATAGACAATGGAACATAAAAGTGGGTTGAGAAAGAGAGAGGTGAGGAGGATATAGAGAGGTGAAGAGGACATAGAGAGGTGAGGAGGACATAGAGAGGTGAGGAGGACATAGAGAGGTGAGGAGGACATAGAGAGGGAGGAGGGGAGAGAGAGATGAGGGAGGACATAGAGAGGTGAGGAGGACATAGAGAGTTGAGGAGGACATAGAGAGGTGAGGAGGACATAGAGAGGTGAGGAGGACATAGAGAGGTGAGGAGGGGATAGAGGTGAGGAGGACAGGTGAGGGAGGGGAGAGAGAGGTGAGGAGGACATAGAGAGGTGAGGAGGGGAGAGAGAGGGTGGGAGGAGGACATAGAGAGGTGAAGAAGACATAGAGAGGTGAGGAGGACATGGAGAGGTGAGGGGAGGACATAGAGAGGTGAGGAGACAGAGGGAGGGAAGGAAGAAAGGTGAGGAAGGGAAGAGAGAGGAGAAGAGAGAGGAGAGGAGGAAGAGAGAGGAGACCCACAAGAATGCTCTACGGTTCAGTTGTTGACTTCTGGAGAAGTGAGAGATGAAGAAAAATAGAAGTGGAGGAGAAGTCTCACCTGCACAGAGCCTGATGGCATCTCGGTCCAGGAAATCATGGTCCCTGGTCACAGACACAATCTCAATGGGGAATAAGCCATCTGAAACTGAGAGAGAGAGAGATAAAGAGAGAAAGAGAGAGAGAGAGAGAGAGAGAGAGAGAGAGAGAGAGAGTGAGAGAGAGCGAAAGAAGCGAGAGATAGCGAGAGAGCAAGAAGGAGGGAGGGAGGAAGAGAGAAATACATTTTTTATGTCTTTAATTGCATCAGCAAGCAGACACAATCCATTGCAAACTATGCAACTCTCTGTCAGACATTGGGTTACTGTCTTCACAAATGTCCACCTGTCTTTCCTCCCCACACACAACCCACACACATCCGACACACACCACAATGAAAGCTAAGAGGAAGTGGCGTCTTATGGCCAAACAAACACAGCTGTACCATTCAGACCTGGGCAGCAGGGGGGTGAGTGTGGGCGGGGACGACGTAGAATGACAATAGGTGCTCCTGCATTAAAGGAGTCCTCTGATTATCTCACTCTCTTCTCTATATCACTCTATTAAAGGGGCAAGTTGGGAGACTCACTTTATTAAAGGGGAAATCTGGGATTCAAACTCACTCTAAAAATGGCGCCTACTTTTAACCAGGGCCAGTATGTTTCCGGTTGAAGTAGTGCACTATAAATGGAATAGGGTGCCATTTGGGACGGAGACTTGAACCCCACTGATGTCTGCTGGTGAAGATGTGAGTACAAACGTGTGAAAGAAGAAGACAGATCAATTATAAAGGAATGTATTGGACGGAGGCGAGAATGCAACGATGACCCTAGTCGGGGTATCCTACAGCTCCTAGCCTCCTAGCTACCTAGTCCGCCTCCCAGTGGGCACACTATTCCATTTATAGTGCACTACTTCTAACCAGAAACGTACGGGCCCTGGTTAAAAGCAGGGCGCCATTTTTGGGACGCAAGCCTAAGGGCCAACGGTGATAAGAAAACGCTGGCTATTCTATTCACCTTCCACCAGCTGTACTGTGACAGTACTATCTGTCTGCCTTATCTGCTGTGGGGCAGGAGTCCCTTACAGCCAGAGATAATAGAACAGAGGACGGGGGGAATGTGTCGCGTGTCAGCACGTATTCTGTCCTCATCAGAGGGGCCTGGTATGAGTCAACATACTGTAGATCATCACAAAGCTGTCGGATGGAGGGTCTGGTGTGTGTGTACCTCTCTTTGTAATTTGTAATTGTGTGTGTGCGCGCCTCTGTGTGTGCGTGCTTCTCTCTTTCTCTCTTTGTGTGTGTGTGTGTGTGTGCGCGTGTGCGTGTGTGTGCGTGCATGCGTGCGTGCGTGTGTGTGTGTGCGTGCGTGTGTGTGTGTGTGCGTGCATGTGTGTGCGCGTGTGTGTGTGTGTGCGTGCACGCGTGTGTGTGTGTGTGTGCGTGCGTGTGTGTGCGTGTGTCGGCTGTCACACACAACCTTAATCACCTCTCCAAAAACATGGCGAACGTCCCAGTGTCTTGGTAGATTGAACACCCAGCACGGTTCAATGGCAACGACTAACGAACTGTTGACAAAGCTCGTTGTATCATGCTTTAAGGTCCCTCGGATTACATAAAAGGGTGTGGGCTGTGCGGGCACGTTTTTAGGTTACGTATGAGGACACGTTATGGCTTCAGGGTTTTGGTAATTGTTTCACTTGTGTGTCTGCAACATCGAGGTTCACTGAGGCAAAACAAAAACACACCGCTGGCACTTCAGGAATGTCTGTGTGGTTGTGTGTGTGTGTGTGTGTGTGTGTGTGTGTGTGTGTGTGTGTGTGTGTGTGTGTGTGTGTGTGTGTGTGTTGTGTGTGTGGTGTGTGTGTGTGGTTGTGTGTGTGTGGTTGTGTGTGTGTGGTTGTGTGTGTGGTTGTGTGTGTGTGGTGTGTGTGTGTGGTTGTGTGTGTGGTTGTGTGTGTGTGGTTGTGTGTGTGTGGTTGTGTGTGTGGTTGTGTGTGTGTGGTTGTGTGTGTGTGGTTGTGTGTGTGTGGTTGTGTGTGTGTGGTTGTGTGTGTGGTTGTGTGTGTGTGGTTGTGTGTGTGGTTGTGTGTGTTTGTGGTTGTGTGTGTGATTGTGTGTGTGTGGTTGTGTGTATGTGGTTGTGTGTGTGTGGTTGTGTGTGTGTGGTTGTGTGTGTGTGGTTGTGTGTGTGGTTGTGTGTGTTTGTGGTTGTGTGTGTGATTGTGTGTGTGTGGTTGTGTGTATGTGGTTGTGTGTGTGTGGTTGTGTGTGTGTGGTTGTGTGTGTGTGGCGCGTGTGTTTCTGCATAAGCAGAAGGCAACTTGGCGGGGAGGGGTGAATTAGCACTTCAAATGATAAAAGGATTGGAGGACCATGGAGATCGAAGGAAAGAGGACAGGAAAAGAGGAGTCTTGCGGTTATTAGACTCTGCAGTGTATAGAATGTTCTGGACTTCAGCTTATAGTTCAATAAAAATACCAACTTCTGGAGAAGACGTCACAGAACAGCCTGTCTTGTGTTTGTCCATTCAAATTAGCATAGCGAGTAAATTTGCTCAATTTAACATTTGAGGTCATGCCAGTCTGTCACATAGAGATGCCTTGTAAAACGGAAGAGTCGACAGACTGGAAGAAAATGAAGGGTGGGTTCCTCTCTCTGCTCTCTCCTCTCTTCTCTAAAATCAACCATGACTTCATCAGATGGCAAGATATGAACTGTGTAACGTTAATTTGCCCTGATGTTTGGTGAGAAAACAGCTATCCTAAAGTTCACGTGACCAAGAAAATCTACCACCACCAGGATTTCACTGTTACTGTGACATTTCCACACGGTCTGTGGGAAAGGGGACATTGGCAACAAATCATAAAGCTCCGCCGATGATGTTAGCTTTTCCCATTCGCCTCAGTCATTCGCTTGTCACCCCCTTGCCAGGGACAGATCAGGCACAGCTGTGGACGGCTGTCGCAGGGGTTCTTAGGGTCCTTACCTTCGTACAGCTGGGCGTACTGTGGAAACCGGCAGCCCGGAGCCAGGTGCACGCCTTTGGCCTCCATCTCTGCAAGGGAGGAACAGAAAGACGACCTTTGAGATTTAAAATTCTTTTATTGGGTCAAAATCACTTATTACAGAAACACACTCAAAACCATCACTTCAGTCCTATAA
>NW_027008683.1:67500-79573 GCF_036934945.1 Oncorhynchus masou masou
AGTTTAGACATCCTGGAATTTTCAGTTCTGACTCACAGGCTACTGGCCGGAGTTAGACGTTCATGATGAATGTAAACAGGTTTCAATTGGCCAGCGAACTACAGATTCATAGCGAATTTCAACACATCTTGATACAACTATACTACAGCAAAAACTACGGTCAGAGGAGAAGTGGTGAATCTTTGTGGATATCAAGTTTTGGGCATTCTGCGTGAAGACATCTGGTGATCTGGGACAAGGTCTGGCTGGTAAGTGAGAGTACTGACTTATCTGGCTGGCTCCATAGGATACCACAACACACACCAACTCAAAAACACCTGTAACTAATGGGGGGTGCCCCATGATTCTTTCCGGTCATCCAACACCAGACATGCACACACACACGAGCATACGAGACACACACACACACACACGCACACACACACACACACACACACACACACACACACACACACACACACACACACACACACACACACACACACACACACACACACACACACACACACACACACACACACACACACACACACACACACACACACAGCTGGGCCAGATGGATCATCACAATGCCTGGTCTCCTGAGGGGTCTCTACCTCTGGTGACAGATTTATGTTTGCTCAGGGCCCTGGTCCAGGATCCGGTGACAAGACCCAGACAACCATACAACACATCTGATATGCTTTAGAACTGACCCATGGTCAGATATTATAACACCCTGTGTTCCCGTCACCCACTCATAGCCACCCATTAAGCAGATCCCAGAACAGTTTGTGATGAGAACGTCAATAACAAAGCACACCAAGGTCGGAACAGAAATAGGACGGACTGAAGAGAGACACATGGACATATCTATGTTCCTTCATAGAATTAATAGCAACTTTACAATATAAAATGAATGAATCCTTCAGAAACTCTGCCATACTTCCTGCCCTTAGAAATAGTTTGATTTATGCCTGTTTCATAATCCTCCATTTAATAACACAACACCCCCACTTGACAACATGCCAATTACAGATAGATAGAGATAGAAAGGGGAGGGAAAGAGAGAGGGTGGGAGAGTTTCCCTTTTTGGTATGTTTGCTACTAATTTCTACTATATCATCTTTCTTTTATGGATTGAGGGGTAGATTGAGAGGCTGGTCTGTGTGCGCGCCACTATTTGACCACAGGGGCTGCATACTATCCCTTGTGTATAACAGATAAGCAGTCACGCGAAATACAGTATGATCAGTAGGAATCAGATAAAAGACATTCACAACCGAAATACGCTACTACCAAGCTCGCTTTTATATCACACAGAAGGCATTCTTCTCCCAAGCGCCACTAGAAAAAATGTCAGCAGACAAGCAAAGGGAACTTGAGTTTGGTAGTCATGGCAAACAAATTGGAAGCACTGTAAGACGAAGGCGGCAACGAATTTAACAAACAACACAATTTATGCACAGATACATGTATAATTCAACAGTGTGAAGAATCCAACTTTGTTGTCTGTGTGCGTATGCCAGGCTATTGAAACGTCTGAACAGACATATATGAAGGCCAAAAGACTATGGCTCACTTGCCTAGTCTAAACCCGCGAATAGAACGCAGGCCACGGTCGAATAAACTGTGCGCGTTTATCTTCTGAAGTCGGCGTAGGACAGTGGAGACTGGAAGAGACTGTTTATCTGACAGCCTGCAGCTAAGCGCAACATCATTCAGCACAGGAGTTCCTTACAGAGCCGATAAGACCAATGTCAAACAACTTTTCTTTGCAAAGGGAGAAAAAAAGAATAATCCCTTCTAAAATGGTTAAATACAAATTTAATTCAAATCATGGAAAAGTGAGAACAGATAAATCACAATCAAAAACATTATTTTCCAAGTAGGTTTCTCTGCTCAAAAGCATGGAAACCCCTATTTATTTAAACATTCTGAATAGTAAAACATTGGAGTAAACAAATTAATTGACTTACGAGTTAAAATCATGTTTATTTCTCTACACGGAGACTTCCTCGGGATAAAACCAAATACTCCGCTGCGCCCAGGCTTCCAAGCCCGCTCAGGTTTACTCCAATGTTAGGACGAAGCTCGCATATTTTCTGCTTTCCAGCGTAGTTCAACCCAAACCTCCGCAGAATGAAACACAGTATCTCACAGACTCAAACTCTAGACACAATTCTGTCCCAAAAAGGTCGTTGAACAGTACATAATACAGTAATTCCATGGTTATATTGTCGTTTGCCTGAACAGGACGCAATAAAATTCCTCCTCGACTTATGAAATCACTTCCCTACTGAAACTTCCTATGGGGACCCAAGCGCGAATGTGAATGAACTAGTGTGAATAAGATTTTAGGAATGGACAAACGTGGCTCCACCTCTCCGCTCCGGTCTAGGTTCCCTGCCTGCCACCGATGATTATCGAGCGAGCACAGAGGACCCGCTCTACATACCGTACCGCAGCTGTGGTATAAACACTGTATAAAAAAAACTCGAAATATGGTGAGATTTTTACACGTAAGGACTTTGTATATATTTTTCTCACATGCATGTTGTGCGTAAAATGTGGCGTAAATCGAATGCAGTCCAGCAGGTGTGAACGAAGTCAATATTACAAAGTACACCTTTTTTACATTCGTATATACCTATTTTCCTTGCAAGTGCTGGTGACCTATACTTTACTTCCAACTTAAAGTTCATTTTTAATCAAGTATATTTGGTTACATTGTTTGCTTATAACGTTGGTATTGACTGTTTTCTGTGCTTCAACAAGAGTTGCTTAGTACCTCTCCTGCTCTGCTTTGCTGCAGCCCAACTGCGCCGCCGCTCAGAAGAGAAGCTGTAATTCAGTAGGCGGCCTTTAGCACATCATTATAGAATACATTCATGGCAGAGCAGGGACAATTGCGTGACGTGCCATTGTGGACGGCAACGTTGAATAATTCAGAAGAAACCGTTGCGGTATGCTAATACGGTAGCCTACTTCGGCCAACCCCTTACAAACACACCCCTAAAGGACGACAGTGTACGTACACCACGCACAGGTTAGAACCGCAACGACACGTTTATGATCAAAAGTCACGAGACCGGCCTTTCCAAAGATCAAACAAACACTTTTACCACCCCATTCAATAATAAAAAGTAACAATCGAACTGGCCATCCAATCCGTGCGCCTCCAAACCTACTTAGACACATATATTGTATGCTAACATGAAGTACCTGTTATTGTCTTATTGTGGATTGATTCTGTCATATAGTGTATTTTATAGGCAGGACAGGGAATGTTTCTAAGGTCCATGACAATTGGCATATTGCAAATATGACAGGGTCGCCCCATGATGACTACACAATTCCTCGTCGGGGAGTGTTGACGTTCACATCACAGATATTTTTCCAGACTTTAATAGGCTTTTGTAGGAGGGAATTGCTCATGAACCTACTAATTTCTACATGCATGCATGCACAACACACGTCAGGTTTTGTAGTGCTCTCTGTTCTCTCAATTCAAGGGCTTTATTGGCATTACATTAACATTACCAAAGCAAGTCAAGTAGATAATAAACAAGTGAAATGAACAATCAATAAAAATGTATAATAAACATTAAACTCACAAAAGTTTCAAACAATAGAGACATTTCAAATGTCATATTAATATATATAGTGTTGTAATAATGTTCAAATTGCTAAAAGTCAGCCCGGAAAATAAACAAACATAAATATGGTTGTATTTACAATGGTGTTTGTTCTTCACTGGTTGCCCATTTCTTGTGCCAACAGGTCACACATCTTGCTGCTGTGATGATACACTATGGTGTTATACCCAATAGATATGGGAGTTTATCAAAATTCTGATATGTTTTCAAATTCTTTGTGGGTCTGTGTAATATGTAGCCAGTTCTATGGCCATACATTTGGCAGGAGGTTAAGAAGTGCAGCTCAGTTTCCACCCACATTTTTCTCTCTCTCTCTCTACCCCTCCCACTCTTCTCTGACTCAAAACACTCTCTCGACCTCAAAACATTCTCCAACCACCTCAGCCCTCCCACCCACCAAATCATGTCATCAGCTCCGTCATTGGCTCCGGACAACACTGTTGCTGCCATGGTAACGGACATGCAGCATGGCGTTGGTGGGTCCTGTGAGAAAGCAGAAAGAGACAAATGCCTTCCATCCCCACTCCACACTCTATGCTGGAGAGAGTTCATGTAACGTTCCAGTTTAATGAGGGGAAGATGACGAGGAAGAAATCCTGAGCTGACCAAGGTGTGGTTGGATTACCATAGCTGGGGCTCAGGAAAGTGGCCAGTCACATAGGTGACTCATGATCTCTACTACAACCTCCTGGGAAGAGGCACCCTGAGGTAATACTGAAGAACTCAACCTCTACTGGAAGAGAACACCTGGGTAATACTGAAGAGACTCTCTAACCTCTACTGGGAAGAGAACACCCTGAAGTAATACTGAAGAACTCAACTTTATCTGCTGGAGGGAACACCCCTGGGGTATACTGAGAACTCTAGCACTCTACTGGGAGAGAACACCCTGAGATTAATACTAAAGACTCCCCAACACTCTGCTGGAAGAGAACACCTAGGTAATACTGAGAAGACTCTAACCTCTACTGGGAAGAGAACACCCTGAGGTAATACTGAGAGAACTCTAACCTCTACTGGGAAGAGAACACCCTGAGGTAATACTGAGAGAACTCTAACCTCTACTGGGAAGAGAACACCCTGAGGTAATACTGAGAGAACTCTAACCTCTACTGGGAAGAGAACACCCTGAGGTAATACTGAGAGAACTGTAACCTCTACTGGGATGAGAACACCCTGAGGTAATACTGAGAGAACTCTAACCTCTACTGGGAAGAGAACACCCTGAGGTAATACTGAGAGAACTGTAACCTCTACTGGGAAGAGAACACCCTGAGGTAATACTGAGAGAACTCTAACCTCTACTGGGAAGAGAACACCCTGAGGTAATACTGAGAGAACTCTAACCTCTACTGGGAAGAGAACACCCTGAGGTAATACTGAGATAACTCTAATCTCTACTGGGAAGAGAACACCCTGAGGTAATACTGAGAGAACTCTAACCTCTACTGGGAAGAGAACACCCTGAGGTAATACTGAGATAACTCTAACCTCTACTGGGAAGAGAACACCCTGAGGTAATACTGAGAGAACTCTAACCTCTACTGGGAAGAGAACACCCTGAGGTAATACTGAGATAACTCTAACCTCTACTGGGAAGAGAACACCATGAGGTAATACTGAGAGAACTCTAACCTCTACTGGGAAGAGAACACCCTGAGGTAATACTGAGAGAACTCTAACCTCTACTGGGAAGAGAACACCCTGAGGTAATACTGAGAGAACTCTAACCTCTACTGGGAAGAGAACACCCTGAGGTAATACTGAGAGAACTCTAACCTCTACTGGGAAGAGAACACCCTGAGGTAATACTGAGAGAACTGTAACCTCTACTGGGAAGAGAACACCCTGAGGTAATACTGAGAGAACTCTAACCTCTACTGGGATGAGAACACCCTGAGGTAATACTGAGAGCTCTAACCTCTACTGGGATTAGAACACCGATAGTAGTAAAGGCCAAATTCATTATTTTATCAAATAATGTTTAAAAAAATATATATACCTAAAGGGGTCCTGAAATTCAAATAGCTAAATGATCTAGCTAAATGGTAACGCCATCTTAAAACAATTCCATATGTTAGCTTAGTACCCTATTCCCAATGGCTTAGACTTTTAGAGGTTTTTTTAACTCTGATTGGTCAAGTTAAGGGTTCAGGTTTGGGATAGGAAACCTTTGGCACAAGAGGCAGATCCTTATGCCCATCTGCCATCCCAGCCCACAATGCCCTGCCAAAACACAAACCTACTTGAAGCTAATATCACTCTCTGTTGCCAGCGTCCTCAGACATGGATGGACATTGAATACTGACTTGTATCATGGGTGACCTGGCTCCATATATCTGGCTCCATAAAGCTGGCTCCATAAAGCTGGCTCCATAAAGCTGGCTCCATAAAGCTGGCTCCATTGAGTTGCACGCACACACGCACACACACACACAAACACACACACCTCATCAGTCTACCAACAAGGAGGAAGTAACTGATAAAGCAGCTAACTGCATTTTAAGAGACAGAGATATAGTTGAAGTCAGAAGTTTACATACACCTTAGCCAGATACATTTAAACTCAGTATTTCACAATTCCTGATATTTAATCCTAGTTAATATTCCCTGTCTAAGGATCACCACTTCATTTTACGAATGTGAAATGTCAGAATAATAGTAGAGAGAATGATTTATTTCAGCTTTAATGTTTTTCATCACATTCCCAGTGGGTCATAAGTTTACATACACTCAAATATTATTTAGTAGCATTGCCTTTAAATTGTTTAACTTGGGTCAAATGCTTCCCACAATACGTTGGGTGAATTTTGGCCTATTCCCCCTGACAGAGCTGAGGGGAGCCTTTTTGCCACAACTTTGGAAGTATGCTTGGGGTCATTGTCCATTCGGAAGACCCATTCGGAAGACCAAGCTTTAACTTCCTGACTGATGTCTTGAGATGTTGCTTCAATATATCCACATCATTTTCCCCCTCATGATGCCATCTATTTTGTGAAATGCATCACTTCCTCCTGCAGCAAAGCACCCCCACAACATGATGCTGCCACCCCCATGCTTCACGGTTGGAATGGTGTTCTTCGGCTTGCATGCGTCTCCCTTTTTCCTCCAAACATAACAATGGACATTATGGCCAAACAGTTATATTTTTGTTTCATTAGACCAGAGGACATTTCTTCAAAGAGTACGATCTTTGTCCCCATGTGCAGTGGCAAACCGTAGTCTGGCTTTTTTATGGCGGTTTTTAAGCAGTGGCTTCTTCCTTGCCGAGTGGCCTTTCAGGATATGTCGATATAGGACTCGTTTTACTGTGGAAATAGATACTTTTGTACCTGTTTCCTCCAGCATCTTCACAAGGTCCTTTGCTGTTGTTCTGTGATTGACTTGCACTTGTCGCACCAAAGTACGTTCATCTCTAGGAGACAGAAAGCGTCTCCTTCCTGAGTGGTATGACGGCTACGTGGTCCCATGGTGTTTATACTTGCATACTATTGTTTGTACAGATGAGCGAGGTACCTTCAGGCGTTTGGAAATTGCTCCCAAGGATGAACCAGACTTGTGGAGGTCTACTTGCTGAGGTCTTGGCTGATTTCTTTTGATTCTCTCACGATGTCATGCAAAGAGGCACTGAGTTTGAAGGTAGGCCTTGAAATACATCTACAGGTACACCTCCAATTGACTCAAATGATGTATCAGAAGCATCTAAAGCCATGACATCATTTTCTGGAATTTTCCAAACGGTTTAAAGGCACAGCCAACTTAGTGTATGTAAACTTCTGACCCACTGAATTTGTGATACAGTGAATTATAAGTGAAATAATCGGTCTGTAAACAAATGTTGGAAAAATGACTTGTGTCACGCACAAAGTAGACGTCCTAACCGACTGCCAAAACTATAGTTTGTTAACAAGAAATGTGTGGAGGGGTTGACAAACGAGTTTTAATGACTCCAACCTAAGTGACTTAAATGATGTATTTACACTTCTGACTTCAACCTTATTCCAAATTCACACAATGCAGATATGCTGACCAGGATTCAAACGAGGTCATATTTCAGATTGTGTGTGCATGTTTATTTGTGTTTGTGTGTTTGTGTTGAGGGGTTTCAGAGATACAGACAGATGCCATCTTTGGGATGTTTTGTGTGTGTGTGTGTGTGTCATTGACAGATGTCCCCTCTGATAGTTACTGGTTGCTGATGGATCGGAGCAGAGGGAGAATTTGACAGTTGTAGTGAAAACAGGAACCTCTAGAAATAGACAGGCCCTGGGCCGAGGGTCCTGGCTCTGGAGATATAGATTAGAAGAGAACACACACACACACACACACACACACACGCACACACACACACACACACACACACACACACACACACACACACACACACACACACACACACACACACACACACACACACACACACACACACACACACACACACACACACACACACACACACACACACACACACAATGTGAGGAAGTGCCTCTGTCTTTGTTCTCTATCCTCATCACAACACAGGGAGAGCGATGAGGTTGACTACTTAGCTGCTGAACACACATTTCTAAGGCCAGGTTTAGCCAGCAGCAATCGTCTAGTTAATAGTCATTCCTAAGGCCAGGTTTAACCAGAAGCAGTCCTCTGGTTAAAAGTCCTTTGTAAAGCCAGGTTTAACCAGAAGTCAGTTTGTGAGATAGAGTGGTGAGAGAATAGTTTGTGTGAGACTGAGAGAGCTCTAGGGAGTTGCCGTGTGATGGTACCTCCTGCTCTGACCTTGTTGTGTTACTGTAAACATAATCTCGGTTACCCAGAGGTAAAATTCTCGGGAATTTCACTTCCCGTTTACACATGGATCTGTCCAAGAGAGATTACTGTAAACCACACGCAAGCACACACACACACACACACACACACACACACACACACACACACACACACACACACACACACACACACACACACACACACACACACACACACACACACACACACACACACACACACACACACACACACACACACACACACACACACACACCTGCATCTAGATAAGCATCTCTGAACTGTTGAGAAAGATATATAGCGGGGAATTTGAAGAGGCATTCCAGGGCTCATGTTTGTACATTTCCTGTGTGTGTATGTGTCTTTTTGTGTGTGTGTGTGTGTGTGTGCATGTGTGTGTTGTCCTGTATATACTGGGATAAGCAGAGACACAAGAGGTGCTGAACCAGCTTGTTTCTTGGCACCTTGTGACCTTGTGGACTATTTAATGCATAAATGACTGTATTTAGGCTGTACTCAGGACTGTTCAGATCACTCAAATATGGACGTGATTTACTTGTCACTAAAGAACTCCATGAGTTATGGCGTTCTAATGAGTTCCACTCTTTCCTATGACTCTTCTGACCTAAATATGCCCTCGTCCCAAACGGCACCCTATTCCCTATATGGCACACTATGTTTAGCCAGCCCTGGGGGTGCCATTTAGGCTCTGGTCAAAAGAAATGCACTAAATAGGGAATAGGGTGTCATTTGGGGCGTAACTATGTGTTTCAATGGCATGTTTTATCACCGAGTTCTAGACTTAGTTACAGCTTTATACTCACTGTTGAATCTGTTACAAATGACCCATTTGGAGCCGACTCCACTGCACCTTAGAGACAGTTGTCCGCCTGCTGTTTGTGTTCAGCTGACTGTAAATCGTTTCTTCTGTGCTCCACTGACATCTAAAAGGAGTGAAATAATCACACTGTTTTCCTCTCAAAGCAGTACCATGTGTGGCCCTGGTCTGGCACAGCCCAACGGTGAGAGAAGGTATTCTTAGACAGCGCTAATGTGTAAATGCTAAAGCAAACAGTCTGCTAGCCACACAAGCATGCACACACACATACACATGTACGAACACACACACACATATCATATATGTCTCCAGGTTTTGTCACGTTGCTATGCGCAGTGATGGCGTGGGGTAAATGGGCCTCTCGCGGTTCAGAACACGGACATCACATTCCCCAGCTTCGACACGCAGCGTCACACACGTCTCCCCGTCCTTTTCTTTCTGCCCTCGCATTCCTTCCTGATGAAAAGGAAAACAGAAAGGTCCGTAGCGTCGTAGTGGATGACGGGGGAGGTTCAAGCGGTGAACTTTAGACCCGTGCGGCTCACTGTTCAGGGATCACTGACACTCAGAAAACAGATAAGAAACCAGGGGAAAACTCCTACTGTGTATTGTGTGAAATACCACATGGACATAAAGGACTCGTTTGACAGTCACAGTTTAAATCAAGTCATGGACTAAACAAAACACTTTGTTAATGGGGATTCTACTGAGAACGTTTATAGAAACCCAGGACTAGAATCTAGGTTCAGGCAACCAGCCCTTGAAGATTAAAATGATGGTCGCTGGGATGCAAATATTACTGTAGGGTGTTAGAAAGGGTTTTACTTGGAACCAAAAGGGTTCTACCTGGAACCACAAAGGGTTCTTCAAAGGGTTCTCCTATGAGGACAGCCGAATAACCCTTTAATGTTCTACATAGCACCTTTTTTTCTAAGAGTGTTATGGTAGTCCTTGAAATATCCTCTGATCGAGCCGTCGACACACACACACACACACACACACACACACACACACACACACACACACACACACACACACACACACACACACACACACACACACACACACACACACACACACACACACACACCGGGGGCCTCCAGATCATAGCTCATATCTTTCTCATTAGTCATGCGTGGACGATGGAGATTAGGGATGGTTAGCTTTAGAGAGGGAAAGAGGGAGAGGGTGAGTCAAAGAGAAGAGAGAGGAGTGGGGGAGAGAGAATGAAGTGATAGTATACAAGGAAAGAGGGGAGAGAGAATGGGAGTGTAAGATGGACAGCGATAACGTGGAGAGAGAGGAAGAGACAGATTGTGTGTCATAGGAAGGGTGGTGTGATATGGAGAGATAAGGAAAACACCAGTTGAATCAACGTTGAACCAATGTGGAACAGACGTTGAATTGATGTCTGTGCCCAGTGGGTAGAGAAGGGGTGAGAGGAAAAGCTCTCATTTCAGGTTTATATCTGGATCATCTGGGTTCTGAGTCTGACAGTCAGTCTGACCTACAGATGCCTTCCTCGTCAAATACATCACGATAACGTAATATTTACATGATTTATAAGTTATATGTAACATTTGATGTTACATACGCACTTTATTCTACATTAGTGAGGATAGAAATGAAGCAAAGTTTAATAATAACAGCCATTTTGAATATGACTTTTACACGGTTCATTTGCAGAAGTGGTACGCAGAGGCAACTTTTATTAATAGAACTAACAGAATCCCAACATGCCCAATGAGTCTTTGAGGTTAAAGCTCAAAGCATTAAAGTCTAGTCAGGAAACCACCTGAATAGTTTCAGTTGATGAATAAAACCGATAAACCAAACAAAATGGCTGCAGAATGAATTCAGTGGACTATTTTCCACCTCTGTCGTAATGCTGTGAAAATCCCAGAGCTGTTATGTGGTTCACTGTGAGGCATAATTACGAGGGTTTTATACATTCATATTAACCCCTCCTTCGCTTTCTGTGCCAGGAGCGATTGGGGTCTCATCATGATGTCATCAATCGGAGACATAACACCGATGTAGGATCTTAATTTGATCACCCTGTTGTTGCACAGCAGGAAAGGCAAACTTGTAGTATATTTGAGGTTTTAAAAGGCTTCTAAAGTTAGCAATTTCTACAAAAAAAATGTCTGACTTGATTTGCCTTTCAAAAATGTCCATTTAACTATAATCAACACAATAATTCATATTTCCTGTTGTTGCAGGATTATTTCCTGTCGTGAGAAACTGTCTCAAATTAAGATCTTACGTCTGTATGAATACGCCTAGTAGTACACCTTTCGCTGACTCACAAAAACATTTGATTGTGTATTTTCAGTCACATGATCACTCTTTAAGTTATTAGATGCGTACCAAAGCATAATTTAGTCCCAGTTGTGTTAAAAACTCTCAACATTCAAATGCAGCTGTTTTACATCTCACTTTACCATCGGATGCCATAAATCATTCATGAACGACACTCAGGGTACGTGCACAACTAAATCCCATAGGCACATGTAAGCAGGAAATAGTGATGACATACAGAGCTGTTGATGTGTGGCGTTGAACATGTGTGTGTGCTGTGTGTGTGTGTGTGTGTCGAACATGTGCTGAGCTCCTCTCAGTGTTATTAAATCACAAAGAGAGGCCTGGGTGATGAATAGCTGTGCAGGCTATGTTGCGGAACGCTAAGGTACAGATGAGGCCCCTGAGTTGAGAGCACAGTGTGTGGAACAGTATCCTTACGAGATTAGAGAGAGAGAGTGTGTGGAACAGTATCCTTACGAGATTAGAGAGAGAGAGAGTGTGGAACAGTATG
>NW_027008684.1:0-32500 GCF_036934945.1 Oncorhynchus masou masou
GGGCTAGTGTGTAGTCTGACTAGTTGTTGTTGATGAGACCCAGGGCTAGTGTCTAGTCTGACTAGTTGTTGATGAGACCCAGGTCTAGTGTGGAGTCTGACTAGTTGTTGATGAGACCCAGGTCTAGTGTGTAGTCTGACTAGTTGGTGATGAGACCCAGGGCTAGTGTGGAGTCTGACTAGTTGTTGTTGATGAGACCCAGGGCTAGTGTGTAGTCTGACTAGTTGACTAGTTGTTGATGAGACCCAGGTCTAGTGTGTAGTCTGACTAGTTGTTGGTGATGAGACCCAGGTCTAGTGTCTAGTCTGACTAGTTGTTGTTGATGAGACCCAGGGCTAGTGTGTAGTCTGACTAGTTGTTGATGAGACCCAGGTCTAGTGTGTAGTCTGACTAGTTGTTGATGAGACCCAGGGCTAGTGTGTAGTCTGACTAGTAGTTGTTGAGACCCAGGTCTAGTGTGTAGTCTGACTAGTTGTTGTTGATGAGACCCAGGTCTAGTGTGTAGTCTGACTAGTTGTGTTGATGAGACCCAGGGCTAGTGTGTAGTCTGACTAGTTGTTGTTGAGACCCAGGTCTAGTGTGTAGTCTGACTAGTTGTTGATGAGACCCAGGGCTAGTGTGTAGTCTGACTAGTTGTTGATGAGACCCAGGTCTAGTGTGTAGTCTGACTAGTTGTTGATGAGACCCAGGGCTAGTGTGGAGTCTGACTAGTTGTTGTTGAGACCCAGGTCTAGTGTGTAGTCTGACTAGTTGTTGATGAGACCCAGGTCTAGTGTGTAGTCTGACTAGTTGTTGATGAGACCCAGGTCTAGTGTCTAGTCTGACTAGTTGTTGATGAGACCCAGGGCTAGTGTGTAGTCTGACTAGTTGTTGTTGTTGTTGATGATGAGACCCAGGGCTAGTGTGTAGTCTGACTAGTAGTTGTTGAGACCCAGGTCTAGTGTGTAGTCTGACTAGTTGTTGTTGATGAGACCCAGGGCTAGTGTGTAGTCTGACTAGTTGGTGATGAGACCCAGGTCTAGTGTGTAGTCTGACTAGTTGACTAGTTGTTGATGAGACCCAGGTCTAGTGTCTAGTCTGACTAGTTGACTAGTTGTTGATGAGACCCAGGTCTAGTGTGTAGTCTGACTAGTTGTTGGTGATGAGACCCAGGTCTAGTGTCTAGTCTGACTAGTTGTTGGTGATTAGACCCAGGTCTAGTGTCTAGTCTGACTAGTTGTTGTTGATGAGACCCAGGGCTAGTGTGTAGTCTGACTAGTTGTTGTTGATGAGACCCAGGGCTAGTGTGTAGTCTTAGTTGTTGATGAGACCCAGGTCTAGTGTGTAGTCTGACTAGTTGTTGGTGATGAGACCCAGGTCTAGTGTCTAGTCTGACTAGTTGTTGTTGATGAGACCCAGGGCTAGTGTGTAGTCTGACTAGTTGTTGTTGATGAGACCCAGGGCTAGTGTGTAGTCTGACTAGTTGTTGATGAGACCCAGGTCTAGTGTCTAGTCTGACTAGTTGTTGATGAGACCCAGGTCTAGTGTGTAGTCTGACTAGTTGTTGGTGATGAGACCCAGGTCTAGTGTCTAGTCTGACTAGTTGTTGTTGATGAGACCCAGGTCTAGTGTCTAGTCTGACTAGTTGTTGATGAGACCCAGGTCTAGTGTGTAGTCTGACTAGTTGTTGTTGTTGAGACCCAGGTCTAGTGTGTAGTCTGACTAGTTGTTGATGAGACCCAGGGCTAGTGTGTAGTCTGACTAGTTGTTGATGAGACCCAGGGCTAGTGTCTAGTCTGACTAGTTGGTGATGAGACCCAGGTCTAGTGTGTAGTCTGACTAGTTGTTGATGAGACCCAGGGCTAGTGTCTAGTCTGACTAGTTGTTGATGAGACCCAGGGCTAGTGTGTAGTCTGACTAGTTGTTGATGAGACCCAGGTCTAGTGTGTAGTCTGACTAGTTGACTAGTTGTTGATGAGACCCAGGTCTAGTGTCTAGTCTGACTAGTTGACTAGTTGTTGTTGAGACCCAGGTTTAGTGTCTAGTCTGACTAGTTGTTGGTGATTAGACCCAGGTCTAGTGTCTAGTCTGACTAGTTGTTGTTAATGAGACCCAGGGCTAGTGTGTAGTCTGACTAGTTGTTGTTGATGAGACCCAGGGCTAGTGTGTAGTCTGACTAGTTGTTGATGAGACCCAGGGCTAGTGTCTAGTCTGACTAGTTGGTGATGAGACCCAGGTCTAGTGTGTAGTCTGACTAGTTGTTGTTGATGAGACCCAGGGCTAGTGTGTAGTCTGACTAGTTGTTGATGAGACCCAGGTCTAGTGTGTAGTCTGACTAGTTGTTGTTGATGAGACCCAGGTCTAGTGTGTAGTCTGACTAGTTGTTGTTGATGAGACCCAGGTCTAGTGTGTAGTCTGACTAGTAGTTGTTGATGAGACCCAGGTCTAGTGTGTAGTCTGACTAGTTGTTGTTGATGAGACCCAGGTCTAGTGTGTAGTCTGACTAGTTGTTGATGAGACCCAGGTCTAGTGTGTAGTCTGACTAGTTGTTGTTGATGAGACCCAGGGCTAGTGTGTAGTCTGACTAGTTGTTGATGAGACCCAGGTCTAGTGTGTAGTCTGACTAGTTGGTGATGAGACCCAGGTCTAGTGTGTAGTCTGACTAGTTGACAAGTTGTTGATGAGACCCAGGTCTAGTGTCTAGTCTGACTAGTTGACTAGTTGTTGTTGAGACCCAGGTCTAGTGTCTAGTCTGACTAGTTGTTGGTGATTAGACCCAGGTCTAGTGTCTAGTCTGACTAGTTGTTGATGAGACCCAGGTCTAGTGTGTAGTCTGACTAGTTGTTGGTGATGAGACCCAGGTCTAGTGTGTAGTCTGACTAGTTGTGTTGATGAGACCCAGGGCTAGTGTGTAGTCTGACTAGTTGTTGGTGATTAGACCCAGGTCTAGTGTGTAGTCTGACTAGTTGTTGATGATTAGACCCAGGTCTAGTGTGTAGTCTGACTAGTTGTTGATGAGACCCAGGTCTAGTGTGTAGTCTGACTAGTTGTTGTTGAGACCCAGGTCTAGTGTCTAGTCTGACTAGTTGTTGGTGATTAGACCCAGGTCTAGTGTGTAGTCTGACTAGTTGTTGATGAGACCCAGGTCTAGTGTGTAGTCTGACTAGTTGTTGATGAGACCCAGGTCTAGTGTGTAGTCTGACTAGTTGTTGTTGTTGAGACCCAGGTCTAGTGTCTAGTCTGACTAGTTGTTGATGAGACCCAGGTCTAGTGTGTAGTCTGACTAGTTGTTGATGAGACCCAGGTCTAGTGTGTAGTCTGACTAGTTGTTGATGATGAGACCCAGGTCTAGTGTGTAGTCTGACTAGTTGTTGTTGATGAGACCCAGGGCTAGTGTCTAGTCTGACTAGTTGTTGTTGATGAGACCCAGGTCTAGTGTGTAGTCTGACTAGTTGTTGGTGATGAGACCCAGGTCTAGTGTGTAGTCTGACTAGTTGTTGGTGATGAGACCCAGGTCTAGTGTGTAGTCTGACTAGTTGACTAGTTGTTGTTGATGAGACCCAGGTCTAGTGTGTAGTCTGACTAGTTGTTGATGAGATCCAGGGCTAGTGTGTAGTCTGACTAGTTGGTGATGAGACCCAGGTCTAGTGTGTAGTCTGACTAGTAGTTGTTGTTGAGACCCAGGTCTAGTGTCTAGTCTGACTAGTTGTGTTGATGAGACCCAGGTCTAGTGTGTAGTCTGACTAGTTGTTGTTGATGAGACCCAGGTCTAGTGTGTAGTCTGACTAGTTGGTGATGAGACCCAGGTCTAGTGTCTAGTCTGACTAGTTGTGTTGATGAGACCCAGGTCTAGTGTGTAGTCTGACTAGTTGTTGTTGTTGAGACCCAGGTCTAGTAGTCTGACTAGTTGTTGTTGATGAGACCCAGGGCTAGTGTCTAGTCTGACTAGTTGTTGTTGATGAGACCCAGGTCTAGTGTGTAGTCTGACTAGTTGTTGATGAGACCCAGGTCTAGTGTGTAGTCTGACTAGTTGTTGTTGAGACCCAGGTCTAGTGTGTAGTCTGACTAGTTGTTGTTGATGAGACCCAGGTCTAGTGTGTAGTCTGACTAGTTGTTGTTGATGAGACCCAGGTCTAGTGTGTAGTCTGACTAGTTGTTGTTGATGAGACCCAGGTCTAGTGTCTAGTCTGACTAGTTGTTGTTGTTGAGACCCAGGTCTAGTGTGTAGTCTGACTAGTTGTTGTTGATGAGACCCAGGTCTAGTGTGTAGTCTGACTAGTTGTTGTTGATGAGACCCAGGTCTAGTGTGTAGTCTGACTAGTTGTTGATGAGACCCAGGTCTAGTGTGTAGTCTGACTAGTTGTTGTTGATGAGACCCAGGTCTAGTGTGTAGTCTGACTAGTTGTTGTTGATGAGACCCAGGGCTAGTGTGTAGTCTGACTAGTTGTTGTTGATGAGACCCAGGTCTAGTGTGTAGTCTGACTAGTTGTTGATGAGACCCAGGTCTAGTGTGTAGTCTGACTAGTTGTTGATGAGACCCAGGTCTAGTGTGTAGTCTGACTAGTTGTTGTTGAGACCCAGGTCTAGTGTGTAGTCTGACTAGTTGTTGTTGTTGTTGTTGATGAGACCCAGGTCTAGTGTGTAGTCTGACTAGTTGTTGATGAGACCCAGGTCTAGTGTGTAGTCTGACTAGTTGTTGTTGATGAGACCCAGGTCTAGTGTGTAGTCTGACTAGTTGTTGTTGATGAGACCCAGGTCTAGTGTGTAGTCTGACTAGTTGTTGTTGATGAGACCCAGGTCTAGTGTGTAGTCTGACTAGTTGTTGTTGATGAGACCCAGGTCTAGTGTGTAGTCTGACTAGTTGTTGTTGATGAGACCCAGGTCTAGTGTCTAGTCTGACTAGTTGTTGATGAGACCCAGGTCTAGTGTGTAGTCTGACTAGTTGTTGTTGATGAGACCCAGGTCTAGTGTGTAGTCTGACTAGTTGTTGATGAGACCCAGGGCTAGTGTGTAGTCTCTGACTAGTTGTTGATGAGACCCAGGGCTAGTGTCTAGTCTGACTAGTTGTTGATGAGACCCAGGTCTAGTGTGTAGTCTGACTAGTTGTTGATGAGACCCAGGGCTAGTGTCTAGTCTGACTAGTTGTTGATGAGACCCAGGGCTAGTGTGTAGTCTGACTAGTTGTTGATGAGACCCAGGTCTAGTGTGTAGTCTGACTAGTTGACTAGTTGTTGATGAGACCCAGGTCTAGTGTCTAGTCTGACTAGTTGTTGTTGTTGAGACCCAGGTTTAGTGTCTAGTCTGACTAGTTGTTGGTGATTAGACCCAGGTCTAGTGTGTAGTCTGACTAGTTGTTGTTAATGAGACCCAGGGCTAGTGTGTAGTCTGACTAGTTGTTGTTGATGAGACCCAGGGCTAGTGTGTAGTCTGACTAGTTGTTGATGAGACCCAGGGCTAGTGTCTAGTCTGACTAGTTGGTGATGAGACCCAGGTCTAGTGTGTAGTCTGACTAGTTGTTGTTGATGAGACCCAGGGCTAGTGTGTAGTCTGACTAGTTGTTGGTGATTAGACCCAGGTCTAGTGTCTAGTCTGACTAGTTGTTGTTAATGAGACCCAGGTCTAGTGTCTAGTCTGACTAGTTGTTGTTAATGAGACCCAGGGCTAGTGTGTAGTCTGACTAGTTGTTGTTGATGAGACCCAGGGCTAGTGTGTAGTCTGACTAGTTGTTGTTGATGAGACCCAGGTCTAGTGTGTAGTCTGACTAGTTGTTGATGAGACTAGTGTGTAGTCTGACTAGTTGTTGATGAGACCCAGGGCTAGTGTCTAGTCTGACTAGTTGTTGTTGATGAGACCCAGGTCTAGTGTGTAGTCTGACTAGTTGTTGTTGATGAGACCCAGGGTCTAGTGTGTAGTCTGACTAGTTGTTGTTGATGAGACCCAGGTCTAGTGTGTAGTCTGACTAGTTGTTGTTGATGAGACCCAGGTCTAGTGTGTAGTCTGACTAGTTGTTGTTGATGAGACCCAGGTCTAGTGTGTAGTCTGACTAGTTGTTGTTGATGAGACCCAGGTCTAGTGTGTAGTCTGACTAGTTGTTGTTGATGAGACCCAGGTCTAGTGTGTAGTCTGACTAGTTGTTGATGAGACCCAGGTCTAGTGTGTAGTCTGACTAGTTGTTGTTGATGAGACCCAGGGTCTAGTGTGTAGTCTGACTAGTTGTTGTTGATGAGACCCAGGTCTAGTGTGTAGTCTGACTAGTTGTGTTGATGAGACCCAGGTCTAGTGTGTAGTCTGACTAGTTGACAAGTTGTTGATGAGACCCAGGTCTAGTGTCTAGTCTGACTAGTCTGACTAGTTGTTGTTGAGACCCAGGTCTAGTGTCTAGTCTGACTAGTTGTTGTTGATGAGACCCAGGTCTAGTGTCTAGTCTGACTAGTTGTTGATGAGACCCAGGTCTAGTGTGTAGTCTGACTAGTTGTTGGTTGATGAGACCCAGGTCTAGTGTGTAGTCTGACTAGTTGTTGTTGATGAGACCCAGGTCTAGTGTGTAGTCTGACTAGTTGTTGTTGATTAGACCCAGGTCTAGTGTGTAGTCTGACTAGTTGTTGATGATTGAGACCCAGGTCTAGTGTGTAGTCTGACTAGTTGTTGATGAGACCCAGGTCTAGTGTGTAGTCTGACTAGTTGTTGTGATGAGACCCAGGTCTAGTGTCTAGTCTGACTAGTTGTGGTGATGATGAGACCCAGGTCTAGTGTGTAGTCTGACTAGTTGTTGATGAGACCCAGGTCTAGTGTGTAGTCTGACTAGTTGTTGATGAGACCCAGGTCTAGTGTGTAGTCTGACTAGTTGTTGTTGTTGAGACCCAGGTCTAGTGTCTAGTCTGACTAGTTGTTGATGAGACCCAGGTCTAGTGTGTAGTCTGACTAGTTGTTGATGAGACCCAGGTCTAGTGTGTAGTCTGACTAGTTGTTGATGATGAGACCCAGGTCTAGTGTGTAGTCTGACTAGTTGTTGTTGATGAGACCCAGGTCTAGTGTCTAGTCTGACTAGTTGTTGATGAGACCCAGGTCTAGTGTGTAGTCTGACTAGTTGTTGGTGATGAGACCCAGGTCTAGTGTGTAGTCTGACTAGTTGTTGGTGATGAGACCCAGGTCTAGTGTGTAGTCTGACTAGTGACTAGTTGTTGTTGATGAGACCCAGGTCTAGTGTGTAGTCTGACTAGTTGTTGAGACCCAGGATGAGATCCAGGGCTAGTGTGTAGTCTGACTAGTTGGTGATGAGACCCAGGTCTAGTGTGTAGTCTGACTAGTAGTTGTTGTTGAGACCCAGGTCTAGTGTCTAGTCTGACTAGTTGTGTTGATGAGACCCAGGTCTAGTGTGTAGTCTGACTAGTTGTTGTTGATGAGACCCAGGTCTAGTGTGTAGTCTGACTAGTTGGTGATGAGACCCAGGTCTAGTGTCTAGTCTGACTAGTTGTGTTGATGAGACCCAGGTCTAGTGTGTAGTCTGACTAGTTGTTGTTGTTGAGACCCAGGTCTAGTGTGTAGTCTGACTAGTTGTTGTTGATGAGACCCAGGGCTAGTGTCTAGTCTGACTAGTTGTTGTTGATGAGACCCAGGTCTAGTGTGTAGTCTGACTAGTTGTTGATGAGACCCAGGTCTAGTGTGTAGTCTGACTAGTTGTTGTTGATGAGACCCAGGTCTAGTGTGTAGTCTGACTAGTTGTTGTTGATGAGACCCAGGTCTAGTGTGTAGTCTGACTAGTTGTTGTTGATGAGACCCAGGTCTAGTGTGTAGTCTGACTAGTTGTTGTTGATGAGACCCAGGTCTAGTGTCTAGTCTGACTAGTTGTTGTTGATGAGACCCAGGTCTAGTGTGTAGTCTGACTAGTTGTTGTTGATGAGACCCAGGTCTAGTGTGTAGTCTGACTAGTTGTTGTTGATGAGACCCAGGTCTAGTGTGTAGTCTGACTAGTTGTTGATGAGACCCAGGTCTAGTGTGTAGTCTGACTAGTTGTTGTTGATGAGACCCAGGTCTAGTGTGTAGTCTGACTAGTTGTTGTTGATGAGACCCAGGGCTAGTGTGTAGTCTGACTAGTTGTTGTTGATGAGACCCAGGTCTAGTGTGTAGTCTGACTAGTTGTTGATGAGACCCAGGTCTAGTGTGTAGTCTGACTAGTTGTTGATGAGACCCAGGTCTAGTGTGTAGTCTGACTAGTTGTTGTTGATGAGACCCAGGTCTAGTGTGTAGTCTGACTAGTTGTTGATGAGACCCAGGTCTAGTGTGTAGTCTGACTAGTTGTTGATGAGACCCAGGTCTAGTGTGTAGTCTGACTAGTTGTTGTTGATGAGACCCAGGTCTAGTGTGTAGTCTGACTAGTTGTTGATGAGACCCAGGTCTAGTGTGTAGTCTGACTAGTTGTTGTTGATGAGACCCAGGTCTAGTGTGTAGTCTGACTAGTTGTTGTTGATGAGACCCAGGTCTAGTGTGTAGTCTGACTAGTTGTTGTTGATGAGACCCAGGTCTAGTGTCTAGTCTGACTAGTTGTTGATGAGACCCAGGTCTAGTGTGTAGTCTGACTAGTTGTTGTTGATGAGACCCAGGTCTAGTGTGTAGTCTGACTAGTTGTTGATGAGACCCAGGTCTAGTGTGTAGTCTGACTAGTTGTTGTTGATGAGACCCAGGTCTAGTGTGTAGTCTGACTAGTTGTTGATGAGACCCAGGTCTAGTGTGTAGTCTGACTAGTTGTTGTTGATGAGACCCAGGTCTAGTGTGTAGTCTGACTAGTTGTTGATGAGACCCAGGTCTAGTGTGTAGTCTGACTAGTTGTTGTTGATGAGACCCAGGTCTAGTGTGTAGTCTGACTAGTTGTTGTTGATGAGACCCAGGTCTAGTGTGTAGTCTGACTAGTTGTTGTTGATGAGACCCAGGTCTAGTGTGTAGTCTGACTAGTTGTTGATGAGACCCAGGTCTAGTGTGTAGTCTGACTAGTTGTTGTTGATGAGACCCAGGTCTAGTGTGTAGTCTGACTAGTTGTTGATGAGACCAGGTCAGGTCTGACTAGTTGTGTGTAGTCTGACTAGTTGTTGTTGATGAGACCCAGGTCTAGTGTGTAGTCTGACTAGTTGTTGATGAGACCCAGGTCTAGTGTGTAGTCTGACTAGTTGTTGTTGATGAGACCCAGGTCTAGTGTGTAGTCTGACTAGTTGTTGTTGATGAGACCCAGGTCTAGTGTGTAGTCTGACTAGTTGTTGTTGATGAGACCCAGGTCTAGTGTCTAGTCTGACTAGTTGTTGTTGATGAGACCCAGGTCTAGTGTGTAGTCTGACTAGTTGTTGATGAGACCCAGGTCTAGTGTGTAGTCTGACTAGTTGTTGTTGATGAGACCCAGGTCTAGTGTGTAGTCTGACTAGTTGTTGATGAGACCCAGGTCTAGTGTGTAGTCTGACTAGTTGTTGTTGTTGTTGATGAGACCCAGGTCTAGTGTGTAGTCTGACTAGTTGTTGATGAGACCCAGGTCTAGTGTGTAGTCTGACTAGTTGTTGTTGATGAGACCCAGGTCTAGTGTGTAGTCTGACTAGTTGTTGTTGATGAGACCCAGGTCTAGTGTGTAGTCTGACTAGTTGTTGTTGATGAGACCCAGGTCTAGTGTGTAGTCTGACTAGTTGTTGATGAGACCCAGGTCTAGTGTGTAGTCTGACTAGTTGTTGTTGATGAGACCCAGGTCTAGTGTGTAGTCTGACTAGTTGTTGTTGATGAGACCCAGGTCTAGTGTCTAGTCTGACTAGTTGTTGATGAGACCCAGGTCTAGTGTGTAGTCTGACTAGTTGTGTTGATGAGACCCAGGTCTAGTGTGTAGTCTGACTAGTTGTTGTTGATGAGACCCAGGTCTAGTGTGTAGTCTGACTAGTTGTTGTTGATGAGACCCAGGTCTAGTGTGTAGTCTGACTAGTTGTTGATGATGAGACCCAGGTCTAGTGTCTAGTCTGACTAGTTGTTGATGAGACCCAGGTCTAGTGTGTAGTCTGACTAGTTGTTGATGAGACCCAGGTCTAGTGTCTAGTCTGACTAGTTGTTGTTGATGAGACCCAGGTCTAGTGTCTAGTCTGACTAGTTGTTGATGAGACCCAGGTCTAGTGTCTAGTCTGACTAGTTGTTGTTGATGAGACCCAGGTCTAGTGTGTAGTCTGACTAGTTGTTGTTGATGAGACCCAGGTCTAGTGTCTAGTCTGACTAGTTGTTGTTGATGAGACCCAGGTCTAGTGTCTAGTGTGACTAGTTGTTGATGAGACCCAGGTCTAGTGTCTAGTGTGACTAGTTGTTGATGAGACCCAGGTCTAGTGTGTAGTCTGACTAGTTGTTGATGAGACCCAGGTCTAGTGTCTAGTCTGACTAGTTGTTGTTGATGAGACCCAGGTCTAGTGTCTAGTCTGACTAGTTGTTGATGAGACCCAGGGCTAGTGTCTAGTCTGACTAGTTGTTGTTGATGAGACCCAGGTCTAGTGTCTAGTCTGACTAGTTGTTGTTGATGAGACCCAGGTCTAGTGTGTAGTCTGACTAGTTGTTGATGAGACCCAGGTCTAGTGTGTAGTCTGACTAGTTGTTGTTGAGACCCAGGTCTAGTGTGTAGTCTGACTAGTTGTTGATGATGAGACCCAGGTCTAGTGTGTAGTCTGACTAGTTGTTGTTGATGAGACCCAGGTCTAGTGTGTAGTCTGACTAGTTGGTGATGAGACCCAGGTCTAGTGTGTAGTTGACTAGTTGTTGTTGATGAGACCCAGGTCTAGTGTGTAGTCTGACTAGTTGTTGTTGATGAGACCCAGGTCTAGTGTGTAGTCTGACTAGTAGTTGTTGATGAGACCCAGGTCTAGTCTGACTAGTTGTTGATGAGACCCAGGTCTAGTGTGTAGTCTGACTAGTTGTGTTGATGAGACCCAGGTCTAGTGTGTAGTCTGACTAGTTGTTGTTGATGAGACCCAGGTCTAGTGTGTAGTCTGACTAGTTGTTGTTGATGAGACCCAGGTCTAGTGTGTAGTCTGACTAGTTGTTGTTGATGAGACAGGTCTAGTGTGTAGTCTGACTAGTTGTTGATGAGACCCAGGTCTAGTGTGGAGTCTGACTAGTTGTGATGATGAGACCCAGGTCTAGTGTGTAGTCTGACTAGTTGTTGTTGATGAGACCCAGGTCTAGTGTGGAGTCTGACTAGTTGGTGATGAGACCCAGGGCTAGTGTGTAGTCTGACTAGTTGTTGATGAGACCCAGGTCTAGTGTGTAGTCTGACTAGTTGTTGTTGATGAGACCCAGGTCTAGTGTGTAGTCTGACTAGTTGTGTTGATGAGACCCAGGTCTAGTGTGGAGTCTGACTAGTTGTTGATGATGAGACCCAGGGCTAGTGTGGAGTCTGACTAGTTGTTGATGAGACCCAGGTCTAGTGTGTAGTCTGACTAGTTGTTGTTGATGAGACCCAGGTCTAGTGTGGAGTCTGACTAGTTGTTGTTGATGAGACCCAGGTCTAGTGTGTAGTCTGAGTAGTTGTTGATGAGACCCAGGTCTAGTGTGTAGTCTGACTAGTTGTTGTTGATGAGACCCAGGTCTAGTGTGTAGTCTGACTAGTTGTTGATGAGACCCAGGTCTAGTGTGTAGTCTGACTAGTTGTTGTTGATGAGACCCAGGGCTAGTGTGGAGTCTGACTAGTTGTTGATGAGACCCAGGTCTAGTGTGTAGTCTGACTAGTTGGTGATGAGACCCAGGTCTAGTGTGTAGTCTGACTAGTTGTTGATGAGACCCAGGTCTAGTGTGTAGTCTGACTAGTTGTTGTTGATGAGACCCAGGGCTAGTGTCTAGTCTGACTAGTTGTTGTTGATGAGACCCAGGTCTAGTGTCTAGTCTGACTAGTTGTTGATGAGACCCAGGTCTAGTGTCTAGTCTGACTAGTTGTTGATGAGACCCAGGTCTAGTGTGTAGTCTGACTAGTTGTTGTTGATGAGACCCAGGTCTAGTGTCTAGTCTGACTAGTTGTTGTTGATGAGACCCAGGTCTAGTGTGTAGTCTGACTAGTTGTGTTGATGAGACCCAGGTCTAGTGTGTAGTCTGACTAGTTGACTAGTTGTTGTTGATGAGACCCAGGGCTAGTGTCTAGTCTGACTAGTTGTTGTTGATGAGACCCAGGTCTAGTGTCTAGTCTGACTAGTTGTTGATGAGACCCAGGTCTAGTGTGTAGTCTGACTAGTTTGTTGATGAGACCCAGGTCTAGTGTGTAGTCTGACTAGTTGTTGTTGATGAGACCCAGGTCTAGTGTCTAGTCTGACTAGTTGTTGTTGATGAGACCCAGGTCTAGTGTGTAGTCTGACTAGTTGTGTTGATGAGACCCAGGTCTAGTGTGTAGTCTGACTAGTTGTTGATGAGACCCAGGTCTAGTGTGTAGTCTGACTAGTTGTTGTTGATGAGACCCAGGTCTAGTGTGTAGTCTGACTAGTTGTTGTTGATGAGACCCAGGTCTAGTGTGTAGTCTGACTAGTTGTTGTTGATGAGACCCAGGTCTAGTGTGTAGTCTGACTAGTTGTTGATGAGACCCAGGTCTAGTGTGTAGTCTGACTAGTGACTAGTTGTGTTGATGAGACCCAGGTCTAGTGTGTAGTCTGACTAGTTGTTGTTGATGAGACCCAGGTCTAGTGTGTAGTCTGACTAGTTGTTGTTGATGAGACCCAGGTCTAGTGTGTAGTCTGACTAGTTGTTGATGAGACCCAGGTCTAGTGTGTAGTCTGACTAGTTGTTGATGAGACCCAGGTCTAGTGTGTAGTCTGACTAGTTGTTGATGAGACCCAGGTCTAGTGTCTAGTCTGACTAGTTGTTGTTGATGAGACCCAGGTCTAGTGTGTAGTCTGACTAGTTGTTGTTGATGAGACCCAGGTCTAGTGTGTAGTCTGACTAGTTGTTGTTGATGAGACCCAGGTCTAGTGTGTAGTCTGACTAGTTGTTGTTGATGAGACCCAGGTCTAGTGTGTAGTCTGACTAGTTGTGTTGATGAGACCCAGGTCTAGTGTGTAGTCTGACTAGTTGTTGTTGATGAGACCCAGGTCTAGTGTGTAGTCTGACTAGTTGTTGTTGATGAGACCCAGGTCTAGTGTGTAGTCTGACTAGTTGTTGTTGATGAGACCCAGGTCTAGTGTGTAGTCTGACTAGTTGTTGATGAGACCCAGGTCTAGTGTGTAGTCTGACTAGTTGTTGATGAGACCCAGGTCTAGTGTGTAGTCTGACTAGTTGTTGATGAGACCCAGGTCTAGTGTGTAGTCTGACTAGTTGTTGTTGATGAGACCCAGGTCTAGTGTGTAGTCTGACTAGTAGTTGTTGATGAGACCCAGGTCTAGTGTGTCGTCTGACTAGTTGTTGTTGATGAGACCCAGGTCTAGTGTCTAGTCTGACTAGTTGTTGTTGATGAGACCCAGGTCTAGTGTCTAGTCTGACTAGTTGTTGATGAGACCCAGGTCTAGTGTGTAGTCTGACTAGTTGTTGATGAGACCCAGGTCTAGTGTCTAGTCTGACTAGTTGTTGATGAGACCCAGGTCAGTAGTCTGACTAGTTGTGTTGATGAGACCCAGGTCTAGTGTCTAGTCTGACTAGTTGTTGTTGATGAGACCCAGGTCTAGTGTCTAGTCTGACTAGTTGTTGTTGATGAGACCCAGGTCTAGTGTCTAGTCTGACTAGTTGTTGTTGATGAGACCCAGGTCTAGTGTCTAGTCTGACTAGTTGTTGTTGATGAGACCCAGGTCTAGTGTCTAGTCTGACTAGTTGTTGTTGATGAGACCCAGGTCTAGTGTCTAGTCTGACTAGTTGTTGATGAGACCCAGGTCTAGTGTCTAGTCTGACTAGTTGTTGTTGATGAGACCCAGGTCTAGTGTCTAGTCTGACTAGTTGTTGATGAGACCCAGGTCTAGTGTGTAGTCTGACTAGTTGTTGTTGATGAGACCCAGGTCTAGTGTCTAGTCTGACTAGTTGTTGTTGATGAGACCCAGGTCTAGTGTCTAGTCTGACTAGTTGTTGTTGATGAGACCCAGGTCTAGTGTGTAGTCTGACTAGTTGTTGATGAGACCCAGGTCTAGTGTGTAGTCTGACTAGTTGTTGATGAGACCCAGGTCTAGTGTGTAGTCTGACTAGTTGTGATGATGAGACCCAGGTCTAGTGTGTAGTCTGACTAGTTGTTGTTGATGAGACCCAGGTCTAGTGTGTAGTCTGACTAGTTGGTGATGAGACCCAGGTCTAGTGTGTAGTTGACTAGTTGTTGTTGATGAGACCCAGGTCTAGTGTGTAGTCTGACTAGTTGTTGTTGATGAGACCCAGTGTGTAGTCTGACTAGTAGTTGTTGATGAGACCCAGGTCTAGTGTGTAGTCTGACTAGTTGTTGATGAGACCCAGGTCTAGTGTGTAGTCTGACTAGTTGTGTTGATGAGACCCAGGTCTAGTGTCTAGTCTGACTAGTTGTTGATGAGACCCAGGTCTAGTGTGTAGTCTGACTAGTTGTTGTTGATGAGACCCAGGTCTAGTGTGTAGTCTGACTAGTTGTTGTTGATGAGACCCAGGTCTAGTGTGTAGTCTGACTAGTTGTTGATGAGACCCAGGTCTAGTGTGGAGTCTGACTAGTTGGTGATGATGAGACCCAGGTCTAGTGTGTAGTCTGACTAGTTGTTGTTGATGAGACCCAGGGCTAGTGTGGAGTCTGACTAGTTGGTGATGAGACCCAGGGCTAGTGTGTAGTCTGACTAGTTGTTGATGAGACCCAGGTCTAGTGTGTAGTCTGACTAGTTGTTGATGAGACCCAGGTCTAGTGTGTAGTCTGACTAGTTGTGTTGATGAGACCCAGGGCTAGTGTGGAGTCTGACTAGTTGTTGATGATGAGACCCAGGGCTAGTGTGGAGTCTGACTAGTTGATGATGAGACCCAGGTCTAGTGTGTAGTCTGACTAGTTGTTGTTGATGAGACCCAGGGCTAGTGTGGAGTCTGACTAGTTGTTGTTGATGAGACCCAGGTCTAGTGTGTAGTCTGAGTAGTTGTTGATGAGACCCAGGTCTAGTGTGTAGTCTGACTAGTTGTTGTTGATGAGACCCAGGTCTAGTGTGTAGTCTGACTAGTTGTTGTTGATGAGACCCAGGTCTAGTGTGTAGTCTGACTAGTTGTTGATGAGACCCAGGTCTAGTGTGTAGTCTGACTAGTTGTTGATGATGAGACCCAGGTCTAGTGTGTAGTCTGACTAGTTGTTGTTGATGAGACCCAGTTCTAGTGTGTAGTCTGACTAGTTGGTGATGAGACCCAGGTCTAGTGTGTAGTTGACTAGTTGTTGTTGATGAGACCCAGGTCTAGTGTGTAGTCTGACTAGTTGTTGATGAGACCCAGGTCTAGTGTGTAGTCTGACTAGTTGTTGTTGATGAGACCCAGGTCTAGTGTGTAGTCTGACTAGTTGACTAGTTGTTGTTGATGAGACCCAGGGCTAGTGTCTAGTCTGACTAGTTGTTGTTGATGAGACCCAGGTCTAGTGTCTAGTCTGACTAGTTGTTGATGAGACCCAGGTCTAGTGTCTAGTCTGACTAGTTGTTGATGAGACCCAGGTCTAGTGTGTAGTCTGACTAGTTGTTGTTGATGAGACCCAGGTCTAGTGTCTAGTCTGACTAGTTGTTGTTGATGAGACCCAGGTCTAGTGTGTAGTCTGACTAGTTGTGTTGATGAGACCCAGGTCTAGTGTGTAGTCTGACTAGTTGTTGATGAGACCCAGGTCTAGTGTGTAGTCTGACTAGTTGTTGTTGATGAGACCCAGGTCTAGTGTGTAGTCTGACTAGTTGTTGTTGATGAGACCCAGGTCTAGTGTGTAGTCTGACTAGTTGTTGTTGATGAGACCCAGGTCTAGTGTGTAGTCTGACTAGTTGTTGATGAGACCCAGGTCTAGTGTGTAGTCTGACTAGTTGACTAGTTGTGTTGATGAGACCCAGGTCTAGTGTGTAGTCTGACTAGTTGTTGTTGATGAGACCCAGGTCTAGTGTGTAGTCTGACTAGTTGTTGTTGATGAGACCCAGGTCTAGTGTGTAGTCTGACTAGTTGTTGATGAGACCCAGGTCTAGTGTGTAGTCTGACTAGTTGTTGATGAGACCCAGGGCTAGTGTGTAGTCTGACTAGTTGTTGTTGATGAGACCCAGGTCTAGTGTGTAGTCTGACTAGTTGTTGATGAGACCCAGGTCTAGTGTGTAGTCTGACTAGTTGTTGATGAGACCCAGGTCTAGTGTGTAGTCTGACTAGTTGTTGATGAGACCCAGGGCTAGTGTGTAGTCTGACTAGTTGTTGTTGATGAGACCCAGGTCTAGTGTCTAGTCTGACTAGTTGTTGATGAGACCCAGGTCTAGTGTGTAGTCTGACTAGTTGATGATGAGACCCAGGTCTAGTGTCTAGTCTGACTAGTTGTTGATGAGACCCAGGTCTAGTGTGTAGTCTGACTAGTTGTTGATGAGACCCAGGTCTAGTGTGTAGTCTGACTAGTTGTTGATGAGACCCAGGGCTAGTGTGTAGTCTGACTAGTTGTTGTTGATGAGACCCAGGTCTAGTGTCTAGTCTGACTAGTTGTTGATGAGACCCAGGTCTAGTGTGTAGTCTGACTAGTTGATGATGAGACCCAGGTCTAGTGTGTAGTCTGACTAGTTGATGATGAGACCCAGGTCTAGTGTGTAGTCTGACTAGTTGTTGATGATGAGACCCAGGTCTAGTGTGTAGTCTGACTAGTTGTTGATGAGACCCAGGTCTAGTGTCTAGTCTGACTAGTTGTTGTTGATGAGACCCAGGTCTAGTGTGTAGTCTGACTAGTTGTTGATGAGACCCAGGTCTAGTGTGTAGTCTGACTAGTTGTTGTTGATGAGACCCAGGTCTAGTGTCTAGTCTGACTAGTTGTTGTTGTTGAGACCCAGGTCTAGTGTGTAGTCTGACTAGTTGTTGATGAGACCCAGGTCTAGTGTGTAGTCTGACTAGTTGTTGATGAGACCCAGGTCTAGTGTGTAGTCTGACTAGTTGTTGTTGATGAGACCCAGGTCTAGTGTGTAGTCTGACTAGTTGTTGTTGATGAGACCCAGGTCTAGTGTGTAGTCTGACTAGTTGTTGATGAGACCCAGGTCTAGTGTGTAGTCTGACTAGTTGTTGTTGATGAGACCCAGGTCTAGTGTGTAGTCTGACTAGTTGTTGTTGATGAGACCCAGGTCTAGTGTGTAGTCTGACTAGTTGTTGTTGATGAGACCCAGGTCTAGTGTGTAGTCTGACTAGTTGTTGATGAGACCCAGGTCTAGTGTGTAGTCTGACTAGTTGTTGATGATGAGACCCAGGTCTAGTGTGTAGTCTGACTGACTAGTTGTTGTTGATGAGACCCAGGTCTAGTGTGTAGTCTGACTAGTAGTTGTTGATGAGACCCAGGTCTAGTGTCTAGTCTGACTAGTTGTTGTTGATGAGATCCAGGTCTAGTGTGTAGTCTGACTAGTTGTTGTTGATGAGACCCAGGTCTAGTGTGTAGTCTGACTAGTTGTTGATGAGACCCAGGTCTAGTGTGTAGTCTGACTAGTTGGTGATGATGAGACCCAGGTCTAGTGTGTAGTCTGACTAGTTGTTGTTGATGAGACCCAGGTCTAGTGTGTAGTCTGACTAGTTGGTGATGAGACCCAGGTCTAGTGTGTAGTTGACTAGTTGTTGTTGATGAGACCCAGGTCTAGTGTGTAGTCTGACTAGTTGTTGTTGATGAGACCCAGGTCTAGTGTGTAGTCTGACTAGTAGTTGTTGATGAGACCCAGGTCTAGTGTCTAGTCTGACTAGTTGTTGATGAGACCCAGGTCTAGTGTGTAGTCTGACTAGTTGTGTTGATGAGACCCAGGTCTAGTGTCTAGTCTGACTAGTTGTTGTTGAGACCCAGGTCTAGTGTGTAGTCTGACTAGTTGTTGTTGATGAGACCCAGGTCTAGTGTCTAGTCTGACTAGTTGTTGTTGAGACCCAGGTCTAGTGTGTAGTCTGACTAGTTGTTGATGAGACCCAGGTCTAGTGTGTAGTCTGACTAGTTGTGTTGATGAGACCCAGGCCTAGTGTGTAGTCTGACTAGTTGTTGATGAGACCCAGGTCTAGTGTGTAGTCTGACTAGTTGTGTTGATGAGACCCAGGGCTAGTGTGTAGTCTGACTAGTTGTTGATGAGACCCAGGTCTAGTGTGTAGTCTGACTAGTTGTTGTTGATGAGACCCAGGTCTAGTGTGTAGTCTGACTAGTTGAGACCCAGGTCTGTGTGAGACCCAGGTCTAGTGTGTAGTCTGACTAGTTGTTGATGAGACCCAGGTCTAGTGTGTAGTCTGACTAGTTGTGTTGATGAGACCCAGGTCTAGTGTGTAGTCTGACTAGTTGTTGATGAGACCCAGGTCTAGTGTGTAGTCTGACTAGTTGTGTTGATGAGACCCAGGTCTAGTGTGTAGTCTGACTAGTTGTTGATGAGACCCAGGTCTAGTGTGTAGTCTGACTAGTTGTTGTTGATGAGACCCAGGTCTAGTGTGTAGTCTGACTAGTTGTTGATGAGACCCAGGTCTAGTGTGTAGTCTGACTAGTTGTGTTGATGAGACCCAGGTCTAGTGTGTAGTCTGACTAGTTGTTGATGAGACCCAGGTCTAGTGTCTAGTGTGACTAGTTGTTGAAGAGACCCAGGTCTAGTGTCTAGTCTGACTAGTTGTTGATGAGACCCAGGTCTAGTGTCTAGTCTGACTAGTTGTTGATGAGACCCAGGTCTAGTGTGTAGTCTGACTAGTTGTGTTGATGAGACCCAGGTCTAGTGTGTAGTCTGACTAGTTGTTGATGAGACCCTGTTCTAGTGTGTAGTCTGACTAGTTGTGTTGATGAGACCCAGGTCTAGTGTGTAGTCTGACTAGTTGTTGATGATGAGACCCAGGTCTAGTGTGTAGTCTCACTAGTTGTTGATGATGAGACCCAGGTCTAGTGTGTAGTCTGACTAGTTGTTGATGATGAGACCCAGGTCTAGTGTGTAGTCTGACTAGTTGTTGATGAGACCCAGGTCTAGTGTGTAGTCTGACTAGTTGTTGTTGATGAGACCCAGGTCTAGTGTGTAGTCTGACTAGTTGTTGTTGATGAGACCCAGGTCTAGTGTGTAGTCTGACTAGTTGTTGTTGATGAGACCCAGGTCTAGTGTCTAGTCTGACTAGTTGTTGTGATGAGACCCAGGTCTAGTGTGTAGTCTGACTAGTTGTTGATGAGACCCAGGTCTAGTGTGTAGTCTGACTAGTTGTTGATGAGACCCAGGTCTAGTGTGTAGTCTGACTAGTTGTTGTTGATGAGACCCAGGTCTAGTGTGTAGTCTGACTAGTTGTTGTTGATGAGACCCAGGTCTAGTGTGTAGTCTGACTAGTTGTTGATGAGACCCAGGTCTAGTGTGTAGTCTGACTAGTTGTTGTTGATGAGACCCAGGTCTAGTGTCTAGTCTGACTAGTTGTTGGTGATGAGACCCAGGTCTAGTGTGTAGTCTGACTAGTTGTTGTTGATGAGACCCAGGTCTAGTGTGTAGTCTGACTAGTTGTTGATGAGACCCAGGTCTAGTGTGTAGTCTGACTAGTTGTTGATGATGAGACCCAGGTCTAGTGTGTAGTCTGACTAGTTGACTAGTTGTTGTTGATGAGACCCAGGTCTAGTGTGTAGTCTGACTAGTAGTTGTTGATGAGACCCAGGTCTAGTGTCTAGTCTGACTAGTTGTTGTTGATGAGATCCAGGTCTAGTGTGTAGTCTGACTAGTTGTTGTTGATGAGACCCAGGTCTAGTGTGTAGTCTGACTAGTTGGTGATGAGACCCAGGTCTAGTGTGTAGTTGACTAGTTGTTGTTGATGAGACCCAGGTCTAGTGTGTAGTCTGACTAGTTGTTGTTGATGAGACCCAGGTCTAGTGTGTAGTCTGACTAGTTGTTGTTGATGAGACCCAGGTCTAGTGTGTAGTCTGACTAGTAGTTGTTGATGAGACCCAGGTCTAGTGTGTAGTCTGACTAGTTGTTGATGAGACCCAGGTCTAGTGTGTAGTCTGACTAGTTGTGTTGATGAGACCCAGGTCTAGTGTCTAGTCTGACTAGTTGTTGATGAGACCCAGGTCTAGTGTGTAGTCTGACTAGTTGTTGTTGATGAGACCCAGGTCTAGTGTGTAGTCTGACTAGTTGTTGTTGATGAGACCCAGGTCTAGTGTCTAGTCTGACTAGTTGTTGTTGAGACCCAGGTCTAGTGTGTAGTCTGACTAGTTGTTGATGAGACCCAGGTCTAGTGTGTAGTCTGACTAGTTGTTGTTGATGAGACCCAGGTCTAGTGTGTAGTCTGACTAGTTGTTGATGAGACCCAGGTCTAGTGTGTAGTCTGACTAGTTGTGTTGATGAGACCCAGGTCTAGTGTGTAGTCTGACTAGTTGTTGATGAGACCCAGGTCTAGTGTGTAGTCTGACTAGTTGTGTTGATGAGACCCAGGTCTAGTGTGTAGTCTGACTAGTTGTTGATGAGACCCAGGTCTAGTGTGTAGTCTGACTAGTAGTTGTTGATGAGACCCAGGTCTAGTGTGTAGTCTGACTAGTTGTTGTTGATGAGACCCAGGTCTAGTGTGTAGTCTGACTAGTTGTTGATGAGACCCAGGTCTAGTGTGTAGTCTGACTAGTTGTGTTGATGAGACCCAGGTCTAGTGTGTAGTCTGACTAGTTGTTTGATGAGACCCAGGTCTAGTGTCTAGTCTGACTAGTTGTTGTGATGAGACCCAGGTCTAGTGTGTAGTCTGACTAGTTGTTGATGAGACCCAGGTCTAGTGTGTAGTCTGACTAGTTGTTGATGAGACCCAGGTCTAGTGTGTAGTCTGACTAGTTGTTGATGAGACCCAGGTCTAGTGTGTAGTCTGACTAGTTGTTGTTGATGAGACCCAGGTCTAGTGTGTAGTCTGACTAGTTGTTGATGAGACCCTGTTCTAGTGTGTAGTCTGACTAGTTGTGTTGATGAGACCCAGGTCTAGTGTGTAGTCTGACTAGTTGTTGATGATGAGACCCAGGTCTAGTGTGTAGTCTCACTAGTTGTTGATGATGAGACCCAGGTCTAGTGTGAAGTCTGACTAGTTGTTGTTGATGAGACCCAGGTCTAGTGTGTAGTCTGACTAGTTGACTAGTTGGTGATGAGATCCAGGTCTAGTCTGTAGTCTGACTAGTTGTTGATGAGACCCAGGTCTAGTGTGTAGTCTGACTAGTTGTTGTTGATGAGACCCAGGTCTAGTGTGTAGTCTGACTAGTTGTTGTTGATGAGACCCAGGTCTAGTGTGTAGTCTGACTAGTTGTTGTTGATGAGACCCAGGTCTAGTGTGTAGTCTGACTAGTTGTTGTTGATGAGACCCAGGTCTAGTGTGTAGTCTGACTAGTTGTTGATGATGAGACCCAGGTCTAGTGTGTAGTCTGACTAGTTGTGTTGATGAGACCCAGGTCTAGTGTCTAGTCTGACTAGTTGTTGTTGATGAGACCCAGGTCTAGTGTGTAGTCTGACTAGTTGTTGATGAGACCCAGGTCTAGTGTGTAGTCTGACTAGTTGTTGTTGATGAGACCCAGGTCTAGTGTGTAGTCTGACTAGTTGTTGTTGATGAGACCCAGGTCTAGTGTGTAGTCTGACTAGTTGTTGTTGATGAGACCCAGGTCTAGTGTGTAGTCTGACTAGTTGTTGTTGATGAGACCCAGGTCTAGTGTGTAGTCTGACTAGTTGTTGATGATGAGACCCAGGTCTAGTGTGTAGTCTGACTAGTTGTGTTGATGAGACCCAGGTCTAGTGTCTAGTCTGACTAGTTGTTGTTGATGAGACCCAGGTCTAGTGTGTAGTCTGACTAGTTGTTGATGAGACCCAGGTCTAGTGTGTAGTCTGACTAGTTGTTGTTGATGAGACCCAGGTCTAGTGTGTAGTCTGACTAGTTGTTGATGAGACCCAGGTCTAGTGTGTAGTCTGACTAGTTGTTGTTGATGATGAGACTAGTTGTTGATGATGTGACCCAGGTCTAGTGTGTAGTCTGACTAGTTGTTGTTGATGAGACCCAGGTCTAGTGTGTAGTCTGACTAGTTGTTGGTGATGAGACCCAGGGCTAGTGTCTAGTCTGCCTAGTTGTTGTTGATGAGACCCAGGTCTAGTGTGTAGTCTGACTAGTTGTTGATGAGACCCAGGGCTAGTGTGTAGTCTGACTAGTTGTTGTTGATGAGACCCAGGTCTAGTGTCTAGTCTGACTAGTTGTGTTGATGAGACCCAGGTCTAGTGTGTAGTCTGACTAGTTGTTGATGATGAGACCCAGGTCTAGTGTGTAGTCTCTAGTTGTTGACTAGTTGTTGATGAGACCCAGGTCTAGTGTGTAGTCTGACTAGTTGTTTGATGAGACCCAGGTCTAGTGTGTAGTCTGACTAGTTGTTGATGAGACCCAGGTTGTGAGTAGTCTGACTAGTTGTTGTTGATGAGACCCAGGTCTAGTGTGTAGTCTGACTAGTTGTTGTTGATGAGACCCAGGTCTAGTGTGTAGTCTGACTAGTTGTTGTTGATGAGACCCAGGTCTAGTGTGTAGTCTGACTAGTAGTTGATGAGACCCAGGTCTAGTGTGTAGTCTGACTAGTTGTTGATGAGACCCAGGTCTAGTGTCTAGTCTGACTAGTTGTTGTTGATGAGACCCAGGTCTAGTGTGTAGTCTGACTAGTTGTGTTGATGAGACCCAGGTCTAGTGTGTAGTCTGACTAGTTGTTGTTGATGAGACCCAGGTCTAGTGTGTAGTCTGACTAGTTGTTGTTGATGAGACCCAGGTCTAGTGTGTAGTCTGACTAGTTGTGTTGATGAGACCCAGGTCTAGTGTGTAGTCTGACTAGTTGTTGTTGATGAGACCCAGGTCTAGTGTGTAGTCTGACTAGTTGTTGTTGATTAGACCCAGGTCTAGTGTGTAGTCTGACTAGTTGTTGTTGATGAGACCCAGGTCTAGTGTGTAGTCTGACTAGTTGTTGATGAGACCCAGGTCTAGTGTGTAGTCTGACTAGTTGTTGATGAGACCCAGGTCTAGTGTGTAGTCTGACTAGTTGTTGTTGATGAGACCCAGGTCTAGTGTGTAGTCTGACTAGTAGTTGTTGATGAGACCCAGGTCTAGTGTCTAGTCTGACTAGTTGTTGTTGATGAGATCCAGGTCTAGTGTGTAGTCTGACTAGTTGTTGTTGATGAGACCCAGGGCTAGTGTGTAGTCTGACTAGTTGTTGATGAGACCCAGGTCTAGTGTGTAGTCTGACTAGTTGGTGATGATGAGACCCAGGTCTAGTGTGTAGTCTGACTAGTTGTTGTTGATGAGACCCAGGTCTAGTGTGTAGTCTGACTAGTTGGTGATGAGACCCAGGTCTAGTGTGTAGTTGACTAGTTGTTGTTGATGAGACCCAGGTCTAGTGTGTAGTCTGACTAGTTGTTGATGAGACCCAGGTCTAGTGTGTAGTCTGACTAGTTGTGTTGATGAGACCCAGGTCTAGTGTCTAGTCTGACTAGTTGTTGTTGAGACCCAGGTCTAGTGTGTAGTCTGACTAGTTGTTGATGAGACCCAGGTCTAGTGTGTAGTCTGACTAGTTGTTGTTGATGAGACCCAGGTCTAGTGTCTAGTCTGACTAGTTGTTGTTGAGACCCAGGTCTAGTGTGTAGTCTGACTAGTTGTTGATGAGACCCAGGTCTAGTGTGTAGTCTGACTAGTTGTGTTGATGAGACCCAGGTCTAGTGTGTAGTCTGACTAGTTGTTGATGAGACCCAGGTCTAGTGTGTAGTCTGACTAGTTGTGTTGATGAGACCCAGGTCTAGTGTGTAGTCTGACTAGTTGTTGATGAGACCCAGGTCTAGTGTGTAGTCTGACTAGTTGTTGTTGATGAGACCCAGGTCTAGTGTCTAGTCTGACTAGTTGTTGATGAGACCCAGGTCTAGTGTCTAGTCTGACTAGTTGTTGTTGAGACCCAGGTCTAGTGTGTAGTCTGACTAGTTGTTGATGAGACCCAGGTCTAGTGTGTAGTCTGACTAGTTGTGTTGATGAGACCCAGGTCTAGTGTGTAGTCTGACTAGTTGTTGATGAGACCCAGGTCTAGTGTGTAGTCTGACTAGTTGTGTTGATGAGACCCAGGTCTAGTGTGTAGTCTGACTAGTTGTTGATGAGACCCAGGTCTAGTGTGTAGTCTGACTAGTTGTTGTTGATGAGACCCAGGTCTAGTGTGTAGTCTGACTAGTTGTTGATGAGACCCAGGTCTAGTGTGTAGTCTGACTAGTTGTGTTGATGAGACCCAGGTCTAGTGTGTAGTCTGACTAGTTGTTGATGATGAGACCCAGGTCTAGTGTCTAGTCTGACTAGTTGTTGTTGAGACCCAGGTCTAGTGTGTAGTCTGACTAGTTGTTGATGAGACCCAGGTCTAGTGTGTAGTCTGACTAGTTGTTGATGAGACCCAGGTCTAGTGTGTAGTCTGACTAGTTGTTGATGAGACCCAGGTCTAGTGTGTAGTCTGACTAGTTGTGTTGATGAGACCCAGGTCTAGTGTGTAGTCTGACTAGTTGTTGATGAGACCCTGTTCTAGTGTGTAGTCTGACTAGTTGTGTTGATGAGACCCAGGTCTAGTGTGTAGTCTGACTAGTTGTTGATGATGAGACCCAGGTCTAGTGTGTAGTCTCACTAGTTGTTGATGATGAGACCCAGGTCTAGTGTGTAGTCTGACTAGTTGTTGTTGATGAGACCCAGGTCTAGTGTGTAGTCTGACTAGTTGACTAGTTGGTGATGAGATCCAGGTCTAGTCTGTAGTCTGACTAGTTGTTGATGAGACCCAGGTCTAGTGTGTAGTCTGACTAGTTGTTGTTGATGAGACCCAGGTCTAGTGTGTAGTCTGACTAGTTGTTGTTGATGAGACCCAGGTCTAGTGTGTAGTCTGACTAGTTGTTGTTGATGAGACCCAGGTCTAGTGTGTAGTCTGACTAGTTGTTGTTGATGAGACCCAGGTCTAGTGTGTAGTCTGACTAGTTGTTGATGATGAGACCCAGGTCTAGTGTGTAGTCTGACTAGTTGTGTTGATGAGACCCAGGTCTAGTGTCTAGTCTGACTAGTTGTTGTTGATGAGACCCAGGTCTAGTGTGTAGTCTGACTAGTTGTTGATGAGACCCAGGTCTAGTGTGTAGTCTGACTAGTTGTTGATGATGAGACCCAGGTCTAGTGTGTAGTCTGACTAGTTGTTGATGAGACCCAGGTCTAGTGTGTAGTCTGACTAGTTGTTGTTGATGAGACCCAGGTCTAGTGTGTAGTCTGACTAGTTGTTGTTGATGAGACCCAGGTCTAGTGTGTAGTCTGACTAGTTGTTGTTGATGAGACCCAGGTCTAGTGTGTAGTCTGACTAGTTGTTGTTGATGAGACCAGGTCTAGTGTGTAGTCTGACTAGTTGTTGTTGAGACCCAGGTCTAGTGTGTAGTCTGACTAGTTGTTGATGAGACCCAGGTCTAGTGTGTAGTCTGACTAGTTGTTGTTGATGAGACCCAGGTCTAGTGTCTAGTCTGACTAGTTGTTGTTGATGAGACCCAGGTCTAGTGTGTAGTCTGACTAGTTGTTGATGAGACCCAGGTCTAGTGTGTAGTCTGACTAGTAGTTGATGAGACCCAGGTCTAGTGTGTAGTCTGACTAGTTGTTGATGAGACCCAGGTCTAGTGTGTAGTCTGACTAGTTGTTGTTGATGAGACCCAGGTCTAGTGTGTAGTCTGACTAGTTGTGTTGATGAGACCCAGGTCTAGTGTGTAGTCTGACTAGTTGTTGTTGATGAGACCCAGGTCTAGTGTGTAGTCTGACTAGTTGTTGTTGATGAGACCCAGGTCTAGTGTGTAGTCTGACTAGTTGTGTTGATGAGACCCAGGTCTAGTGTGTAGTCTGACTAGTTGTTGTTGATGAGACCCAGGTCTAGTGTGTAGTCTGACTAGTTGTTGTTGATTAGACCCAGGTCTAGTGTGTAGTCTGACTAGTTGTTGTTGATGAGACCCAGGTCTAGTGTGTAGTCTGACTAGTTGTTGATGAGACCCAGGTCTAGTGTGTAGTCTGACTAGTTGTTGATGAGACCCAGGTCTAGTGTGTAGTCTGACTAGTTGTTGTTGATGAGACCCAGGTCTAGTGTGTAGTCTGACTAGTTGATGATGAGACCCAGGTCTAGTGTGTAGTCTGACTAGTTGTTGTTGATGAGACCCAGGTCTAGTGTGTAGTCTGACTAGTAGTTGTTGATGAGACCCAGGTCTAGTGTGTCGTCTGACTAGTTGTTGTTGATGAGACCCAGGTCTAGTGTGTAGTCTGACTAGTTGTTGATGAGACCCAGGTCTAGTGTCTAGTCTGACTAGTTGTTGATGAGACCCAGGTCTAGTGTGTAGTCTGACTAGTTGTTGATGAGACCCAGGTCTAGTGTCTAGTCTGACTAGTTGTTGTTGATGAGACCCAGGTCTAGTGTCTAGTCTGACTAGTTGTTGATGAGACCCAGGTCTAGTGTCTAGTCTGACTAGTTGTTGTTGATGAGACCCAGGTCTAGTGTGTAGTCTGACTAGTTGTTGTTGATGAGACCCAGGTCTAGTGTCTAGTCTGACTAGTTGTTGTTGATGAGACCCAGGTCTAGTGTCTAGTGTGACTAGTTGTTGATGAGACCCAGGTCTAGTGTCTAGTCTGACTAGTTGTTGTTGATGAGACCCAGGTCTAGTGTCTAGTCTGACTAGTTGTTGATGAGACCCAGGTCTAGTGTGTAGTCTGACTAGTTGTTGTTGATGAGACCCAGGGCTAGTGTCTAGTCTGACTAGTTGTTGTTGATGAGACCCAGGTCTAGTGTCTAGTCTGACTAGTTGTTGTTGATGAGACCCAGGTCTAGTGTGTAGTCTGACTAGTTGTTGATGAGACCCAGGTCTAGTGTGTAGTCTGACTAGTTGTTGTTGAGACCCAGGTCTAGTGTGTAGTCTGACTAGTTGTTGATGAGACCCAGGTCTAGTGTGTAGTCTGACTAGTTGTTGATGAGACCCAGGTCTAGTGTGTAGTCTGACTAGTTGTTGATGAGACCCAGGTCTAGTGTGTAGTCTGACTAGTTGTTGTTGATGAGACCCAGGTCTAGTGTGTAGTCTGACTAGTTGTTGATGAGACCCAGGTCTAGTGTGTAGTCTGACTAGTTGTTGTTGATGAGACCCAGGTCTAGTGTGTAGTCTGACTAGTTGTTGATGAGACCCAGGTCTAGTGTGTAGTCTGACTAGTTGTTGATGAGACCCAGGTCTAGTGTGTAGTCTGACTAGTTGTTGATGATGAGACCCATGTCTAGTGTGTAGTCTGACTAGTTGTTGTTGATGAGACCCAGGTCTAGTGTGTAGTCTGACTAGTTGACTAGTTGTTGATGAGACCCAGGTCTAGTGTCTAGTCTGACTAGTTGTTGATGAGACCCAGGTCTAGTGTGTAGTCTGACTAGTTGTTGATGAGACCCAGGTCTAGTGTGTAGTCTGACTAGTTGTTGATGAGACCCAGGTCTAGTGTGTAGTCTGACTAGTTGTTGATGAGACCCAGGTCTAGTGTGTAGTCTGACTAGTAGTTGTTGATGAGACCCAGGTCTAGTGTGTAGTCTGACTAGTTGTTGTTGATGAGACCCAGGTCTAGTGTGTAGTCTGACTAGTTGTTGATGAGACCCAGGTCTAGTGTGTAGTCTGACTAGTTGTTGATGAGACCCAGGTCTAGTGTGTAGTCTGACTAGTAGTTGTTGATGAGACCCAGGTCTAGTGTGTAGTCTGACTAGTTGTTGTTGATGAGACCCAGGTCTAGTGTGTAGTCTGACTAGTTGTTGATGAGACCCAGGGCTAGTGTCTAGTCTGACTAGTTGTTGATGAGACCCAGGTCTAGTGTGTAGTCTGACTAGTTGACTAGTTGTTGATGAGACCCAGGTCTAGTGTGTAGTCTGACTAGTTGTGTTGATGAGACCCAGGTCTAGTGTGTAGTCTGACTGGTTGTTGAAGAGACCCAGGTCTAGTGTCTAGTCTGACTAGTTGTTGTTGATGAGACCCAGGTCTAGTGTGTAGTCTGACTAGTTGTTGTTGATGAGACCCAGGTCTAGTGTCTAGTCTGACTAGTTGTTGATGAGACCCAGGTCTAGTGTGTAGTCTGACTAGTTGTGTTGATGAGACCCAGGTCTAGTGTGTAGTCTGACTAGTTGTTGATGAGACCCAGGTCTAGTGTCTAGTCTGACTAGTTGTTGATGAGACCCAGGTCTAGTGTGTAGTCTGACTAGTTGTTGATGAGACCCAGGTCTAGTGTCTAGTCTGACTAGTTGTTGTTGATGAGACCCAGGTCTAGTGTCTAGTCTGACTAGTTGTTGATGAGACCCAGGTCTAGTGTCTAGTCTGACTAGTTGTTGTTGATGAGACCCAGGTCTAGTGTGTAGTCTGACTAGTTGTTGTTGATGAGACCCAGGTCTAGTGTCTAGTCTGACTAGTTGTTGTTGATGAGACCCAGGTCTAGTGTCTAGTGTGACTAGTTGTTGATGAGACCCAGGTCTAGTGTCTAGTCTGACTAGTTGTTGTTGATGAGACCCAGGTCTAGTGTCTAGTCTGACTAGTTGTTGATGAGACCCAGGTCTAGTGTGTAGTCTGACTAGTTGTTGTTGATGAGACCCAGGGCTAGTGTCTAGTCTGACTAGTTGTTGTTGATGAGACCCAGGTCTAGTGTCTAGTCTGACTAGTTGTTGTTGATGAGACCCAGGTCTAGTGTGTAGTCTGACTAGTTGTTGATGAGACCCAGGTCTAGTGTGTAGTCTGACTAGTTGTTGTTGAGACCCAGGTCTAGTGTGTAGTCTGACTAGTTGTTGATGAGACCCAGGTCTAGTGTGTAGTCTGACTAGTTGTTGATGAGACCCAGGTCTAGTGTGTAGTCTGACTAGTTGTTGATGAGACCCAGGTCTAGTGTGTAGTCTGACTAGTTGTTGTTGATGAGACCCAGGTCTAGTGTGTAGTCTGACTAGTTGTTGATGAGACCCAGGTCTAGTGTGTAGTCTGACTAGTTGTTGTTGATGAGACCCAGGTCTAGTGTGTAGTCTGACTAGTTGTTGATGAGACCCAGGTCTAGTGTGTAGTCTGACTAGTTGTTGATGAGACCCAGGTCTAGTGTGTAGTCTGACTAGTTGTTGATGATGAGACCCATGTCTAGTGTGTAGTCTGACTAGTTGTTGTTGATGAGACCCAGGTCTAGTGTGTAGTCTGACTAGTTGACTAGTTGTTGATGAGACCCAGGTCTAGTGTCTAGTCTGACTAGTTGTTGATGAGACCCAGGTCTAGTGTGTAGTCTGACTAGTTGTTGATGAGACCCAGGTCTAGTGTGTAGTCTGACTAGTTGTTGATGATTAGACCCAGGACTAGTGTGTAGTCTGACTAGTTGTTGATGAGACCCAGGTCTAGTGTGTAGTCTGACTAGTAGTTGTTGATGAGACCCAGGTCTAGTGTGTAGTCTGACTAGTTGTTGTTGATGAGACCCAGGTCTAGTGTGTAGTCTGACTAGTTGTTGATGAGACCCAGGTCTAGTGTGTAGTCTGACTAGTTGTTGATGAGACCCAGGTCTAGTGTGTAGTCTGACTAGTAGTTGTTGATGAGACCCAGGTCTAGTGTGTAGTCTGACTAGTTGTTGTTGATGAGACCCAGGTCTAGTGTGTAGTCTGACTAGTTGTTGATGAGACCCAGGGCTAGTGTCTAGTCTGACTAGTTGTTGATGAGACCCAGGTCTAGTGTGTAGTCTGACTAGTTGACTAGTTGTTGATGAGACCCAGGTCTAGTGTGTAGTCTGACTAGTTGTGTTGATGAGACCCAGGTCTAGTGTGTAGTCTGACTGGTTGTTGAAGAGACCCAGGTCTAGTGTCTAGTCTGACTAGTAGTTGTTGATGAGACCCAGGTCTAGTGTGTAGTCTGACTAGTTGTTGTTGATGAGACCCAGGTCTAGTGTCTAGTCTGACTAGTTGTTGTTGATGAGACCCAGGTCTAGTGTGTAGTCTGACTAGTTGTTGTTGTTGTTGTTGTTGACTGCTGTGTGCTGTTCCTCTCTCAGGACCCTGATGAGTCGCTGACTGATGAGGTCATCGCCCAGCAGCTGCAGATGGACGAGGACATGGAGTTGGAGAGGCTGGTCCACGAGGACGAGGAGTTTGCCAAGACGCTGGCCATGTTGGACCAACAACCACACGCCAAAAAGGTGAAGAGTACACACACACACACACACACACACACACACTACAAACCCTCTCTATCTATCTGAAAGATTCAACATGTCTCTATATATATTTATATATGTGTGTGTGTGTGTGTGGTTGTATGGCTGTGTGTGGTTGTATGGCTGTGTGTGGTTGTGTGGTTCCATCTCTGTGGTTGTGTGTGTGTGTGTATGTGTTTGGTTCCATCTGTGTGTGTGTGTGTCCAGGCTCGTAAATACTCTGGTGAGGATCTGGGGTCTGCCACGTCAGCCAACAAAAGCAGCCTTAACTCCTCCCACAGCAGCGCTACCAGCCAATCACAGTCCAATGGGCGGGATCTCAACCAGGACGTGATCGGTCCGTCCCCTAAAAAGGTCCCCCCTCTTGTTAAGGCCAGTTCCAAACTGTCCATGATGAAGAAAAGGGAGGAAGAAGAGGAAGGAGGCGGCAAGACAAATCTGAGTATCAATGTGTCCGTCTCTCCCAAAAAGGAGCGCATCTCTCCCAAAAAGGAGTCCCTAACCCCTTCAAGCACAGACAGGAAGTCCAAGCTCAAAACAGGAAGTGTAACCATGGTGACCACACCCACGACTCTTAAAACCTCCCCCAAGAAAGAGGTGAAACTTTTTAAATCAACAGTTATAGTTCAAAGAAAATAACCCAAAGCTCTGTGACTGTGACTCTGGGACTGTGTGTGACTGTGAGTGGCAATGACTGTGTGTGACTGACTCTGTGACTCTGTGTAACTGTGTGTGTGTGTAACCGTGTGTGTGTGTAACCGTGTGTGTGTGTAACCGTGTGTGTGTGTGTGTGTGTGTCCAGAGCACCAGTCCAGAGGAATCAGAGAAGAAGCGAGGGAACTCCTCAGCATTCCGTAGTTTCCTGAACCGAGACGGACCCAGAGCCCTGGGATCTAAACCCATACCCACTGTAAGACAAACACACAGCCCTGGGGTCTAAACCCATACCCACTGTAAGACAAACACACAGCCCTGGGATCTAAACCCATACCCACTGTAAGACAAACACACAGCCCTGGGATCTAAACCCATACCCACTGTAAGACAAACACACAGCCCTGGGATCTAAACCCATACCCACTGTAAGACAAACACACAGCCCTGGGATCTAAACCCATACCCACTGTAAGACAAACACACAGCCCTGGGATCTAAACCCATACCCACTGTAAGACAAACACACAGCCCTGGGATCTAAACCCATACCCACTGTAAGACAAACACACAGCCCTGGGATCTAAACCCATACCCACTGTAAGACAAACACATACCTACTGGGGTCTAAACCCATACCCACTGTAAGACAAACACACAGCCCTGGGATCTAAACCCATACCCACTGTAAGACAAACACACAGCCCTGGGATCTAAACCCATACCCACTGTAAGACAAACACACAGCCCTGGGATCTAAACCCATACCCACTGTAAGACAAACACACAGCCCTGGGATCTAAACCCATACCCACTGTAAGACAAACACACAGCCCTGGGATCTAAACCCATACCCACTGTAAGACAAACACACAGCCCTGGGATCTAAACCCATACCCACTGTAAGACAAACACACAGCCCTGGGATCTAAACCCATACCCACTGTAAGACAAACACACAGCCCTGGGATCTAAACCCATACCCACTGTAAGACAAACACACAGCCCTGGGATCTAAACCCATACCCACTGTAAGACAAACACACAGCCCTGGGATCTAAACCCATACCCACTGTAAGACAAACACACAGCCCTGGGATCTAAACCCATACCCACTGTAAGACAAACACACAGCCCTGGGATCTAAACCCATACCCACTGTAAGACAAACACACAGCCCTGGGATCTAAACCCATACCCACTGTAAGACAAACACACAGCCCTGGGATCTAAACCCATACCCACTGTAAGACAAACACACAGCCCTGGGATCTAAACCCATACCCACTGTAAGACAAACACACAGCCCTGGGATCTAAACCCATACCCACTGTAAGACAAACACACAGCCCTGGGATCTAAACCCATATCCACTGTAAGACAAACACACAGCCACTGGGATCTAAACACACACCCACTGTAAGACAAACACACAGCCCTGGGATCTAAACCCATACCCACTGTAAGACAAACACACAGCCCTGGGATCTAAACCCATACCCACTGTAAGACAAACACACAGCCCTGGGATCTAAACCCATACCCACTGTAAGACAAACACACAGCCCTGGGATCTAAACCCATACCCACTGTAAGACAAACA
>NW_027008684.1:37500-47500 GCF_036934945.1 Oncorhynchus masou masou
CTCTGTCTCCAGGCGGAGGGGTTTGGAACTAAGATCCTGGATGAGGATGGTCTGTTGGAGCTCATCAGAAGTACACCAGGGAAGAAGTCCAAGTACCTGATTGCTGCCGAGGCCGAGGTGAGGTCTACTACTAATATAACTAATATAATACTACTAAAGTACCTGGTAATACTACTAATATAACTAATATAATACTACTAAAGTACCTGGTAATACTACTAATATAACTAACATAATACTAGTAATATAACTAATATAGTACTACTAATATAACTAATATAGTACTACTAATATAATGAATGTAGAGGTGAGGGGGAACATTGGGCTCTGGTCTAAAGTACCTGGTAATACTACTAATATAACTAATATAATACTACTAATGTAATACAACTAATATGATACTACTAATGTAATACTACTAATATAACTAATGTAATACTACTAATATAACTAATATAATACTACTAATGTAATACAACTAATATGATACTACTAATGTAATACTACTAATATAACTAATGTAATACTACTAATATAACTCATGTAATACTACTAATATAACTCATGTAATACTACTAATATAACTCATGTAATACTACTAATATAACTCATGTAATACTACTAATATAACTCATGTAATACTACTAATATAACTCATGTAATACTACTAATATAACTCATGTAATACTACTAATATAACTCATGTAATACTACTAATATAACTCATGTAATACTACTAATATAACTCATGTAATACTACTAATATAACTCATGTAATACTACTAATATAACTCATGTAATACTACTAATATAACTCATGTAATACTACTAATATAACTCATGTAATACTACTAATATAACTCATGTAATACTACTAATATAACTCATGTAATACTACTAATATAACTCATGTAATACTACTAATGTAACTCATGTAATACTACTAATGTAACTCATGTAATACTACTAATGTAACTCATGTAATACTACTAATGTAACTCATGTAATACTACTAATGTAACTCATGTAATACTACTAATGTAACTCATGTAATACTACTAATGTAACACTACTAATGTAACTAATGTAATACTACTAATATAACTAATGTAATACTACTAATATAACTAATGTAATACTACTAATATAACTAATGTAATACTACTAATATAACTCATGTAATACTACTAATATAACTCATGTAATACTACTAATATAACTCATGTAATACTACTAATATAACTCATGTAATACTACTAATATAACTCATGTAATACTACTAATATAACTCATGTAATACTACTAATATAACTCATGTAATACTACTAATATAACTCATGTAATACTACTAATATAACTCATGTAATACTACTAATATAACTCATGTAATACTACTAATATAACTCATGTAATACTACTAATATAACTCATGTAATACTACTAATATAACTCATGTAATACTACTAATGTAACTCATGTAATACTACTAATGTAACTCATGTAATACTACTAATGTAACTCATGTAATACTACTAATGTAACTCATGTAATACTACTAATGTAACTCATGTAATACTACTAATGTAACTCATGTAATACTACTAATGTAACACTACTAATGTAACTAATGTAATACTACTAATATAACTAATGTAATACTACTAATATAACTCATGTAATACTACTAATATAACTCATGTAATACTACTAATATAACTCATGTAATACTACTAATATAACTCATGTAATACTACTAATATAACTCATGTAATACTACTAATGTAATACTACTAATATAACTCATGTAATACTACTAATATAACTCATGTAATACTACTAATATAACTCATGTAATACTACTAATATAACTCATGTAATACTACTAATATAACTCATGTAATACTACTAATATAACTCATGTAATACTACTAATATAACTCATGTAATACTACTAATATAACTCATGTAATACTACTAATGTAACTCATGTAATACTACTAATGTAACTCATGTAATACTACTAATGTAACTCATGTAATACTACTAATGTAACTCATGTAATACTACTAATGTAACTCATGTAATACTACTAATGTAACTAATGTAACTAATGTAATACTACTAATATAACTAATGTAATACTACTAATATAACTAATGTAATACTACTAATATAACTAATGTAATACTACTAATATAACTAATGTAATACTACTAATATAACTAATGTAATACTACTAATATAACTAATGTAATACTACTAATATAACTCATGTAATACTACTAATATAACTCATGTAATACTACTAATATAACTCATGTAATACTACTAATGTAATACTACTAATATAACTCATGTAATACTACTAATATAACTAATGTAGAGGTGAGGGGGAACATTCCTGGTGAGGATGTTGTGTCTCCTCTGTCTTCCTGGTGAGGATGTTGTGCCTCCTCTGTCTCCCTGGTGAGGATGTTGTGTCTCCTCTGTCTTCCTGGTGAGGATGTTGTCTCTCCTCTGTCTCCCTGGTGAGGATGTTGTCTCTCCTCTGTCTTCCTGGTGAGGATGTTGTCTCTCCTCTGTCTTCCTGGTGAGGATGTTGTCTCTCCTCTGTCTTCCTGGTGAGGATGTTGTCTCTCCTCTGTCTTCCTGGTGAGGATGTTGTGTCTTCCTGGTGAGGATGTTGTGTCTTCCTGGTGAGGATGTTGTCTCCTCTGTCTTCCTGGTGAGGATGTTGTCTCTCCTCTGTCTTCCTGGTGATGATGTTGTCTCTCCTCTGTCTTCCTGGTGAGGATGTTGTCTCTCCTCTGTCTTCCTGGTGAGGATGTTGTCTCTCCTCTGTCTTCCTGGTGAGGATGTTGTCTCTCCTCTGTCTTCCTGGTGAGGATGTTGTCTCTCCTCTGTCTTCCTGGTGAGGATGTTGTGTCTCTCCTCTGTCTTCCTGGTGAGGATGTTGTGTCTCTCCTCTGTCTTCCTGGTGAGGATGTTGTCTCCTCTGTCTTCCTGGTGAGGATGTTGTGTCTTCCTGGTGAGGATGTTGTCTTCCTGGTGAGGATGTTGTCTCTCCTCTGTCTTCCTGGTGAGGATGTTGTCTCTCCTCTGTCTTCCTGGTGAGGATGTTGTCTCTCCTCTGTCTTCCTGGTGAGGATGTTGTCTCTCCTCTGTCTTCCTGGTGAGGATGTTGTGTCTCTCCTCTGTCTTCCTGGTGAGGATGTTGTGTCTCTCCTCTGTCTTCCTGGTGAGGATGTTGTGTCTCTCCTCTGTCTTCCTGGTGAGGAAGTTGTCTCTCCTCTGTCTTCCTGGTGAGGATGTTGTGTCTCTCCTCTGTCTTCCTGGTGAGGATGTTGTGTCTCTCCTCTGTCTTCCTGGTGAGGATGTTGTCTCCTCTGTCTTCCTTGTGAGGATGTTGTCTCTCCTCTGTCTTCCTGGTGAGGATGTTGTCTCTCCTCTGTCTTCCTGGTGAGGATGTTGTCTCTCCTCTGTCTTCCTGGTGAGGATGTTGTCTCTCCTCTGTCTTCCTGGTGAGGATGTTGTCTCCTCTGTCTTCCTGGTGAGGATGTTGTCTTCCTGGTGAGGATGTTGTCTTCCTGGTGAGGATGTTGTCTCTCCTCTGTCTTCCTGGTGAGGATGTTGTCTCTCCTCTGTCTTCCTGGTGAGGATCTTGTCTCTCCTCTGTCTTCCTGGTGAGGATGTTGTCTCTCCTCTGTCTTCCTGGTGAGGATGTTGTCTCTCCTCTGTCTTCCTGGTGAGGATGTTGTCTCTCCTCTGTCTTCCTGGTGAGGATGTTGTCTTCCTGGTGAGGATGTTGTCTCTCCTCTGTCTTCCTGGTGAGGATGTTGTCTCTCCTCTGTCTTCCTGGTGAGGATGTTGTCTCTCCTCTGTCTTCCTGGTGAGGATGTTGTCTTCCTGGTGAGGATGTTGTGTCTCCTCTGTCTTCCTGGTGAGGATGTTGTGTCTCTCCTCTGTCTTCCTGGTGAGGATGTTGTCTCTCCTCTGTCTTCCTGGTGAGGATGTTGTCTCTCCTCTGTCTTCCTGGTGAGGATGTTGTGTCTCCTCTGTCTTCCTGGTGAGGATGTTGTGTCTCCTCTGTCTTCCTGGTGAGGATGTTGTCTCTCCTCTGTCTTCCTGGTGAGGATGTTGTCTCTCCTCTGTCTTCCTGGTGAGGATGTTGTGTCTCCTCTGTCTTCCTGGTGAGGATGTTGTCTCTCCTCTGTCTTCCTGGTGAGGATGTTGTCTCTCCTCTGTCTTCCTGGTGAGGATGTTGTCTCTCCTCTGTCTTCCTGGTGAGGATGTTGTATCTCCTATGTCTTCCTGGTGAGGATGTTGTCTCTCCTATGTCTTCCTGGTGAGGATGTTGTCTCTCCTCTGTCTTCCTGGTGAGGATGTTGTCTCTCCTCTGTCTTCTTGGTGAGGATGTTGTCTCTCCTCTGTCTTCCTGGTGAGGATGTTGTCTCCTCTGTCTTCCTGGTGAGGATGTTAATTTGTTGTATCTCCTCTTTCGTCCTATCAGAACAAGGGATTTAAGAGCAGAACCCCGGACACCAAGACCACCACCCGCACCCCCAAAAAGTCCCCCAAAACTCGCTCCATGACCCCCAGCCCCTCCAAACCTGGCTCAGCGTCGGGGCGAGGAGTCAGGGTAGGGGACAGCGTGACCCTCCCAGGGAGGGGTACAGGTTCAGGGGTCAAAAGAGGGCTGGACTTGGGGGGTAAGAGCCAATCATCTTCCTCCTCTGCCACTCTGTCTTTGCCCTCATTCGCGGGTGAAGATTTCAGTCTGCTGTGGGTGGATAAGTACCGTCCCCAGAATCTGAAGGCTGTGATTGGTCAGCAGGGAGACCAGAGCCAAGCCAATAAGTTGCTTCGCTGGCTGAAGAACTGGCACACCCACCATGCAGTGGGAGGGGCTAAACCAGCAGGTCTGTCTCTCTCATCTGTCTGTCTCTCTCTCTCTCTGTCTCTCTCTCTCTGTCTCTCTCTCTCTGTCTCTCTCTCTCTGTCTCTCTCTCTCTTTGTCTCTCTCTCTCTTTGTCTCTCTGTCTCTCTCTCTGTCTCTCTGTCTCTCTCTCTCTGTCTCTCTCTCTCTTTGTCTCTCTCTTTCTTTGTCTCTCTGTGTCTCTGTCTCTCTCTCTTTGTCTGTCTCTCATCTCTCTGTCGCTGTCTCTCTCTCTGTCTCTCTCTCTGTCTCTGTCTCTCTTTCTGTCTCTGTCTGTGTCTCTGTCTAGTAGTGTTTGTATACTCTCTTAGTAGTAGATAAATAATGTATGTGTTCTCCCTCTCTCCCAGGGAGAGGGTTTGGTAAGTTCACCAGTAGTAAGGATAATGGTTCAAGCTTCAAGGCAGCGCTGTTATCTGGACCTCCTGGCGTGGGCAAGACCACCACCGCTGCCTTGGTCTGTGAGGTCAGTCTGAACTACTCTCTGTCCTCCTCTCGTCTGGTTCAAATCTCACTTTCTGTTTGTCTCCTGATCTACTCTCTGTCCTCCTCTCGTCTCGTCTGGTTCAAATCTCACTTTCTGTTTGTCTCTCTCTGTGGTGTGTGTGTGTGTGTGTGTGTGTGTGTGTGTGTGTGTGTGTGTGTGTGTGTGTAGGAGCTGGGCTACAGCTACGTAGAGATGAATGCCAGCTGTACTCGCAGTAAGAACAGTCTGAAACAGGTGATCGCTGAGTCTCTGAACAACACCAGTATCAACAACTTCTACACAGGTACACACACACACACACACATCACCACACACACACACACATCACACACACACACACACACACACACACACACACACACACACACACACACACACACACACACTCACCACACACACACACACACACACACACACACACACACATCACCACACACACACACACACATCACCACACACACACACACACACACACACACACACCACACACACACACACACACACATCACCACACACACATCACCACACATCACCACACACATCACCACACACACACACATCACCACACACACACACATCACCACACACACATCACCACACACACACACACACATCACCACACACACACACATCACCACACACACATCATTTTTCTGCAACCAAATTGCACTTTGTGGATGGAATTGAATTATTTGTTTACTCTCCCCTCCCACTCTCTCTCCCCCTCCCACTCTCTCTCTCTCTCCCCTCCCACTCTCTCTCTCTCTCCCCTCCCACTCTCTCTCTCTCCCCTCCCCACTCTCTCTCCCCTCCCCTCCCCACTCTCTCTCCCCTCCCCTCCACACTCTCTCTCCCCTCCCTCTCTCTCTCCCCTCCCCACTCTCTCTCCCCCTCCCCACTCTGTCTCCCTCCCCACTCTCTCCCCCTCCCCACTCTCTCTCCCCTCCCACTCTCTCTCTCCCCTCCCACTCTCTCTCTCTCTCCCCTCCCACTCTCTCTCTCCCCCCTCCCCACTCTCTCTCTCTCCCCTCCCCACTCTCTCTCCCCTCCCCTCCCCACTCTCTCTCCCCCCTCCCCCTCCACACTCTCTCTCCCCTCCCTCTCTCTCTCCCTCCCCACTCTCTCTCCCCCTCCCCACTCTCTCTCCCCTCCCACTCTCTCTCTCCCACTCACTCTCTCTCTCTCCCCTCCCACTCTCTCTCTCTCCCCTCCCCACTCTCTCTCTCTCTCCCCTCCCCCCACTCTCTCTCCCCTCCCCTCCCCACTCTCTCTCCCTCCCTCTCTCTCCCTCCCACTCTCTCTCTCTCTCCCTCCCACTCTCTCTCTCTCCCTCCCACTCTCTCTCTCTCTCCCCTCCCACTCTCTCTCTCTCCCTCCCCACTCTCTCTCTCTCCCCTCCCCACTCTCTCTCCCCTCCCCTCCCCACTCTCTCTCCCCTCCCTCTCTCTCCCCCTCCCACTCTCTCTCTCTCCCCTCTCTCTCTCTCTCCCTCCCACTCTCTCTCTCCTCTCTCTCTCTCTCCCCTTCTCTCTCTCTCTCTCCCCTCCCACTCTCTCTCTCCTCCTCTCTCCCCTCTCTCTCTCTCTCTCTCTCTCCCCCTCCCCACTCTCTCTCTCCCCTCCCCCTCTCCCCCTTCTCTCTCTCTCTCTCTCTCTCTCCTCTCTCTCTCTCCCTCTCCTCCCCCTCCCCTCTCTCTCTCTCTCTCTCTCTCTCTCTCTCCTCTCTCTCTCCCCCTCCCCACTCTCTCTCCCTCCCACTCTCTCTCTCCCCTCCCACTCTCTCTCTCTCTCTCCCCTCCCCTCTCTCTCTCTCCCCTCCCCTCTCTCTCTCCCCTCCCCTCTCTCTCTCCCCTCCCCTCTCTCTCTCCCCTCCCCACTCTCTCTCCCCCTCCCCTCCCCACTCTCTCTCCCCCCCCTCCACACTCTCTCTCCCCTCCCTCTCTCTCTCCCCCTGCCACTCTCTCTCCCCTCCCACTCTCTCTCTCTCCTCTCTCTCTCCCCTTCTCTCTCTCCTCTCTCTCTCCCCTCCCCACTCTCTCTCTCCCCCCTCTCTCTCCCCTCCCCTCTCTCCCCTGCCACTCTCTCTCTCTCCCCTCCCACTCTCTCTCTCTCTCCCCTCCCACTCTCTCTCTCTCCCCTCCCACTCTCTCTCTCTCTCCCTCCCACTCTCTCTCTCTCTCTCTCTCTCCCTTTCTCTCTCCTCTCTCTCCCCTCCCCTCTCTCTCTCCCCTCCCTCTCTCCCCCTCCCCCTCTCTCCCCTTCTCTCTCTCTCTCTCTCCTCTCTCTCTCCCCTCCCCTCTCTCTCTCCCCTCCCCTCTCTCCTCTCTCTCTCCAGGTTCGTCTCAGACAGTCAGTAGTAAACATGTTCTCATCATGGATGAGATTGATGGCATGGCCGGCAACGAAGACCGCGGAGGGATACAGGTACCCAGATCCCCATCTGTAATGACCTCTGACCCCTGTAGGAGATGATGGGTCTGATTAAACAGTCCAGGATCCCCATCTGTAATGACCTCTGACCCCTGTAGGAGATGATGGGTCTGATTTAAATAGTCCAGGATCCCCATCATCTGTATGTGTAACGACCTCTGACCTCTGACCCCTGTAGGAGATGATAGGTCTGATTAAACAGTCCAGGATCCCCATCATCTGTATGTGTAACGACCTCTGACCTCTGACCCCTGTAGGAGATGATAGGTCTGATTAAACAGTCCAGGATCCCCATCATCTGTATGTGTAATGACCTCTGACCTCTGACCCCTGTAGGAGATGATAGGTCTGATTAAACAGTCCAGGATCCCCATCATCTGTATGTGTAACGACCTCTGACCTCTGACCCCTGTAGGAGATGATAGGTCTGATTAAACAGTCCAGGATCCCCATCATCTGTATGTGTAATGACCCCTGACCCCTGTAGGAGATGATAGGTCTGATTAAACAGTCCAGGATCCCCATCATCTGTATGTGTAACGACCTCTGACCTCTGACCCCTGTAGGAGATGATAGGTCTGATTAAACAGTCCAGGATCCCCATCATCTGTATGTGTAATGACCGTAACCATCAAAAGATCCGCTCTCTGGCCAACTACTGCTTTGACCTGCGCTTCCAGAGACCACGACTGGAGCAGATCAAGGTACACACACACACACACACACACAGACTCAGGGACATACACACACACACACACACACACACACACACACACACACACACACTCAGGAACACACAGAAGCAGAAACACGTCAATATAGATTCAAATGGAACAAAGTTGTTTTCTATTATCTCTCTTTTCATCTTACCTCTCCTCTCTCTCCCACCTCCTCTCTCCCCTGTCCCTCTCCTCTCCCTCCATCTCTCGTCTCTCTCTCCCTCCTTCTCCTCCCCTCCATCTCTCTCCTCTCTCCCCTCCTCTCCTCCTCTCTCCTCCCCTCCTCTCTCTCCCCTCTCCTCCCCTCCTCTCTCTCCCCTCCCCTCCTCTCTCTCCCCTCCTCTCTCCTCTCCTCCTCTCCTCTCTCTCTCTCCTCTCTCTCCCCTCCCCTCCCCTCCTCTCTCCTCCCCTCCTCCTCTCTCCCCCTCCTCCCCTCCTCTCTCCTCTCCTCCTCTCTCTCCCCTGTCCCTCTCTCCCCTCTCCTCCCCTCCCTCTCTCCCCCTGTCCCTCCCCTCCTCTCTCTCCCCTGTCCCTCCCCTCCTCTCTCTCCCCTGTCCCTCTCCCTCCCCTCTCTCTCCCTCCTCTCCTCTCCCTCCCCTCCTCTCCCTCCTCTCTGCCTCTCTCTCCTCCCCTCTCCTCCTCTCCTCTCTCCCCTCTCTCTCCCACCTCCCCTCCCCTCTCCCTCTCCCCTGTCCCTCTCCTCCTCTCTCTCCCCTACCCTCCCCTCCTCTCTTCCTCTCTCCTCCCCCTCCTCTCCTACTCTCTCCTCTCCTCGTCTCTCTCCTCTCACCCCTGTCCCTCTATCCCCTCCTCCCCTCCCTCTCTCTCCCTCCTCTCCTCTCCCCCTCTCCCCTCCTCTCTCTCCCCTGTCCCTCTCTCCCCTCTCCTCCTCTCTCCTCTCTCCTCCCCCTCCTCTCTCTCCCCCTCCTCCTCTTCCCTCCTCTCCCCTCCCCTCCCTCTCTCCCCTCCTCTCTCCTCTCCTCCTCTCCTTCTCTCTCTCCTCTCTCTCCCCTCCCCCTCCCCCTCCTCTCTCCTCCCCTCCTCCTCTCTCCCCTCCTCCCCTCCTCTCTCTCCTCTCCTCCTCTCTCTCCCCCTGTCCCTCTCTCCCCTCTCCTCCCCTCCTCTCTCTCCCCTGTCCCTCTCCCTCCCCTCTCTCTCCTCCCTCCTCTCCCTCTCCCTCCCCTCTCTCTCCCTCCTCTCTGCCTCTCTCTCCTCTCCTCCTCTCCTCTCTCCCCTCTCTCTCCCACCTCCCCTCCCCTCTCCTCTCTCCCCTGTCCCTCTCCTCCTCTCTCTCCCCTACCCTCCCCTCCTCTCTTCCTCTCTCCTCCCCTCCTCTCCTACTCTCTCCTCTCCTCGTCTCTCTCCTCTCACCCCTGTCCCTCTATCCCCTCCTCCCCTCCTCTCTCTCCCCTCCTCTCCTCTCCCCCTC
>NW_027008684.1:55000-79439 GCF_036934945.1 Oncorhynchus masou masou
GGCCTCTCACATGAGCCTCAAGTAAGGACACACACACACATCACACACACACACACACCGGTAACACACACACACCGACACTCTGATCTGGGGTGTATTCATTAGTTACTTAATGTTTTGCAACAAGTTTTCTATTGAACATCCCTCTCTCCCCTTCATCCTCTCTCCCTCTCTCTCCCCTCCTCTCTCCACTCCTCCCTCTCTCCTCTCTCTCCCCCTCCTCCCTCTCCCCTCTCTCTCCCCCTCCTCCCTCTCTCCTCTCTCTCCCCTCCTCCCTCTCTCCTCTCTCTCCCCTCCTCCCTCTCTCTCTCTCTCTCCTCCCCCTCCCTCCCCTCCTCCTCTCTCTCTCCCTCCTCCCTCTCTCCTCTCTCTCTCCCCTCCTCCCTCTCTCTCTCCCCTCTCTCTCTCTCTCTCTCTCCCCTCTCCCCCCTCCTCCTCTCTCTCCCCTCCTCCCCCTCCCTCCTCCCTCCCTCTCTCCTCTCTCTCCCCCTCCTCCCCCTCCCTCCCTCTCTCCTCTCTCTCCCCTCCCTCTCTCCTCTCTCTCCCCTCTCTCCTCTCTCTCCCCTCTCTCCTCTCTCTCCCCTCCCTCTCTCTCCCCTCCCTCTCTCCTCTCTCTCCCCTCCTTCCTCCCTCTCTCCCCCCCCTCCTCCTCCCTCTCTCTCCCCTCCTCCCTCTCCTCTCTCTCCCCTCCTCCCCCTCCCTCCCCTCCTCCTCTCTCCTCCAGGACATTAAGTAGCAGACAGGCAGTGAGCCTGGACTACCTCCCGTACCTCCGCATGGCCCTGTTGTGTCCTCTTCAGAGGCAGGGGGCGGAGGGGGCCGGTCAGGCCGTCCAGCTGTTAGATGACTACCACCTGGTCAGAGAGGATGTGGACAGCCTTATGGAGATCAGCATCTGGGGGGGGCAGCCTGACCCCTACGCTAAACTGGACCCCAAGGTCAGAGAGGACGGGGGGAGGGGGTGTAATAATGGTGTTAATCTGATTGTAATAATGGTGTTACTCTAATCTGTGATTGTAATAATGGTGTTAATTTAATCTGTGATTGTAATGATGGTGTTATTGTTAATCTAATCTGCGATTGTAATGATGGTGTTAATCTAATCTGTGATTGTAATGATGGTGTTAATCTAATCTGTGATTGTAATAATGGTGTTATTGTTCATCTAATCTGTGATTGTAACCATGGTGTTACTCTAATCTGTGTTTGTAATAATGGTGTTAATCTAATCTGTGATTGTAATAATGGTGTTAATCTGATTGTAATAATGGTGTTATTGTTCATCTAATCTGTGATTGTAATAATGGTGTCAAACTGATTGTAATAATGGTGTTATTGTTCATCTAATCTAATCTGTGATTGTAACCATGGTGTTACTCTAATCTGTGATTGTAATGATGGTGTTAATCTAATCTGTGATTGTAACCATGGTGTTACTCTAATCTGTGATTGTAATAAAGGTGTTAATCTAATCTGTGATTGTAATAATGGTGTTAATCTGATTGTAATAATGGTGTTATTGTTCATCTAATCTGTGATTGTAATAATGGTGTCAAACTGATTGTAATAATGGTGTTATTGTTCATCTAATCTGCGATTGTAATAATGGTGTCAAACTGATTGTAATAATGGTGGTATTGTTCATCTAATCTAATCTGTGATTGTAATAATGGTGTTAATCTAATCTGTGATTGTAACCATGGTGTTATTGTTAATCTAATCTGTGATTGTAACCATGGTGTCACTCTAATCTGTGATTGTAATAATGGTGTTAATCTAATCTGTGATTGTAATAATGGTGTTACTCTAATCTGTGATTGTAATAATGGTGTTACTCTAATCTGTGATTGTAATGATAGTGTTACTCTAATCTGTGATTGTAACCATTGTAATGATGGTGTTATTGTTAATCTAATCTGCGATTGTAATAATGGTGTTATTGTTAATCTAATCTGCGATTGTAATAATGGTGTTAATCTAATCTGTGATTGTAATAATGGTGTTACTCTAATCTGCGATTGTAACCATGGTGTTACTCTAATCTGTGATTGTAATAATGGTGTTAATCTAATCTGCGATTGTAATAATGGTGTTACTCTAATCTGTGATTGTAATAATGGTGTTACTCTAATCTGTGATTGTAATGATGGTGTTACTCTAATCTGTGATTGTAACCATGGTGTTACTCTAATCTGTGATTGTAACCATGGTGTTACTCTAATCTGTGATTGTAATAATGGTGTTAATCTAATCTGTGATTGTAATAATGGTATTAATCTGATTGTAATAATGGAGTTATTGTTCATCTAATCTGTGATTGTAATAATGGTGTCAAACTGATTGTAATAATGGTGTTATTGTTCATCTAATCTAATCTGTGATTGTAACCATGGTGTTACTCTAATCTGTGATTGTAATGATGGTGTTAATCTAATCTGTGATTGTAACCATGGTGTTACTCTAATCTGTGATTGTAATGATGGTGTTATTGTTAATCTAATCTGCGATTGTAATAATGGTGTTATTGTTAATCTAATCTGCGATTGTAATAATGGTGTTATTGTTAATCTAATCTGCGATTGTAATAATGGTGTTAATCTAATCTGTGATTGTAATAATGGTGTTACTCTAATCTGCGATTGTAACCATGGTGTTACTCTAATCTGTGATTGTAATAATGGTGTTAATCTAATCTGCGATTGTAATAATGGTGTTACTCTAATCTGTGATTGTAATAATGGTGTTACTCTAATCTGTGATTGTAATGATGGTGTTACTCTAATCTGTGATTGTAACCATGGTGTTACTCTAATCTGTGATTGTAATAATGGTGTTAATCTAATCTGTGATTGTAATAATGGTATTAATCTGATTGTAATAATGGTGTTATTGTTAATCTAATTTGTGATTGTAATAATGGTGTCAAACTGATTGTAATAATGGTGTTATTGTTAATCTAATCTGTGATTGTAATAATGATGTTTAATCTGTGATTGTTGTAAATTGCTCTGGATAAGAGCGTCTGCTAAATGACTTAAATGTAAATGTAATGATGGTGTTATTGTTAATCTAATCTGTGATTGTAACCATGGTGTTATTGTTAATCTAATCTGTGATTGTAACCATGGTGTTACTCTAATCTGTGATTGTAATAATGGTGTTAATCTAATCTGTGATTGTAATACTGGTGTTATTGTTAATCTAATCTGCGATTGTAATGATGGTGTTATTGTTATTCTAATCTGCGATTGTAATAATGGTGTTAATCTAATCTGCGATTGTAATGATGGTGTTAATCTAATCTGTGATTGTAATAATGGTGTTATTGTTAATCTAATCTGCGATTTTAATGATGGTGTTATTGTTAATCTAATCTGCGATTGTAATAATGGTGTCAAACTGATTGTAATAATGGTGTTATTGTTCATCTAATCTAATCTGTGATTGTAATAATGGTGTTTAATCTGTGATTGTTGTAAATTGCTCTGGATAAGAGCGTCTGCTAAATGACTTAAATGTAAATGTAATGATGGTGTTATTGTTAATCTAATCTGTGATTGTAACCATGGTGTTATTGTTAATCTAATCTGTGATTGTAACCATGGTGTTACTCTAATCTGTGATTGTAATAATGGTGTTAATCTAATCTGTGATTGTAATACTGGTGTTATTGTTAATCTAATCTGCGATTGTAATGATGGTGTTAATCTGATTGTAATAATGGTGTTACTCTAATCTGTGATTGTAATGATGGTGTTACTCTAATCTGTGATTGTAATGATGGTGTTACTCTGATTGTAATAATGGTGTTACTCTAATCTGTGATTGTAATGATGGTGTTACTCTAATCTGTGATTGTAATGATGGTGTTACTCTAATCTGTGATTGTAATGATGGTGTTACTCTGATTGTAATAATGGTGTTACTCTAATCTGTGATTGTAATGATGGTGTTACTCTAATCTGTGATTGTAATGATGGTGTTAATCTGATTGTAATAATGGTGTTACTCTAATCTGTGATTGTAATGATGGTGTTACTCTGATTGTAATAATGGTGTTACTCTAATCTGATTGTAATGATGGTGTTACTCTAATCTGTGATTGTAATGATGGTGTTAATCTGATTGTAATAATGGTGTTACTCTAATCTGTGATTGTAATGATGGTGTTACTCTAATCTGTGATTGTAATAATGGTGTTACTCTAATCTGTGATTGTAATAATGGTGTTACTCTAATCTGTGATTGTAATAATGGTGTTAATCTAATCTGTGATTGTAATAATGGTGTTAATCTAATCTGTGATTGTAATAATGGTGTTAATCTAATCTGTGATTGTAATGATGGTGTTACTCTAATCTGTGATTGTAATAATGGTGTTAATCTGATTGTAATGATGGTGTTAATCTGATCTGTGATTGTAATGATGGTGTTACTCTAATCTGTGATTGTAATAATGGTGTTAATCTGATTGTAATGATGGTGTTAATCTGATCTGTGATTGTAATGATGGTGTTACTCTAATCTGTGATTGTAATAATGGTGTTATTGTTCATCTAATCTGTGATTGTAATGATGGTGTTAATCTAATCTTTAATTGTAATAATGGTGTTACTCTAATCTGTGATTGTAATAATGGTGTAAATCTAATCTGTGATTGTAATAATGGTGTTAATCTAATCTGTGATTGTAATAATGGTGTTATTGTTACTCTAATCTGTGATTGTAATGATGGTGTTACTCTAATCTGTGATTGTAATGATGGTGTTACTCTAATCTGTGATTGTAATAATGGTGTTATTGTTAATCTAACCATGTTAACCATGGTGTTGATCTGTGCCCAGGTGAAATCAGCGTTCACGAGGGCCTATAACCGGGAGACCCACCTGACACCTTACTCCCTCCAACCAATCAAGAAGGGCCGTCGTGGCGGGGGAGTGGAGGCGGAACCGGGAGGAGAGGGGCAAGAGGAACAGCCTGAGGAAGAGGAGGAGGAGGAAGGTGTTGCAGCTGACGCCATGATCAAAGTAAGGAGGGAACACACTTCTCGACGGTCCCAATTATAACCCCCCCATCCCCTCCCCACACTTATCTGAAATAATTTACAATTTTTATTTGTTTCAATTTACTGGAGAAGAAACGATGAATTATTGATCGGTCGGGTGCCATCTTCTCTGGTGGTTATAGACAGCCTATTGTGGCATCGATATGAGCCAGAAACATTTGTTTTTAGGCGTCAAAACTTACTACAACGTGTAAATAGGATCATTTTGGTTATAAAGTCGGTCTCGTCCAAAACCCGAGTTTGGTAAGTGGCTGTCGTGACTTGAGTTTTTAAATTTTTTATTTCAACTTTATTTAACCATGTCGGCCAGTTGAGAACAAGTTCTCATTTACAACTGCGACCAAGACCAAGATAAAGCAGTGTGACACAAACAACAACACAGAGTTACACATGGAATAAACAACAACACAGAGTTACACATGGAGTAAACAACAACACAGAGTTCCACATGGAGTAAACAACAACAACAGAGTTACACGTGGAGTAAACGACAACACAGAGTTACACATGGAGTAAACAACAACACAGAGTTACACATGGAGTAAACAACAACAACAGAGTTACACATGGAGTAAACAACAACAGTTACACATGGAGTAAACAACAACAACAGAGTTACACATGGAGTAAACAACAACACAGAGTTACACATGGAGTAAACGACAACACAGAGTTACACATGGAGTAAACAACAACAACACAGAGTCAATAATACAGTAGAACAAAAGAAAGCAAAGTCTATATACAGTGAGTGCAAATTAGGTCAAATAAGGGAGGTAAGGCAATAAATAGGCCATGGTGGTGAAATAATTACTATATATATATATATATATATATATATATATATATATATATATATATATATATATATATATATATATATTACATTACAATTAAACACTGGAATGGTAGCTGTGCAGAAGATGAATGTGCAGGTAGAGATACTGAGGAGCAATATAAATAAATACCAGTATGGGGATGAGAGATAGTTAGATGGGCTGTATACAGATGGGCTATGACAAGGTCAGGGCCAAGCTATGCAGTGATCTGTGAGCTGCTCTGACAGCTGGTGCTTAAAGTTAGTGAGAGAGATGTGAGTCTCCAACTTCAGTGATTTTTGCAGTTTTGTTCCAGTCAGCGGCAGCAGAGAACTGGAAGGAAAGGCGGCCAAAGGAGGAATTGACTTTGGGGAGTGACCAGTGAGATATACCTGTTTGAGCGCGTGCTACGGGTGCGTGCTGCTATGGTGACCAGCGAGCTGGGATAGGGCGGGGCTTTACCTAGCAGAGACTTGATTAGTGACTTGACTTGTTTTGATTACAATCACGTTTTACCTGTTAACATGTGGTAGCACTGTGTTGTCTGGGAAAAGACTGGGCGGGTTTGCTTTGCATGCTATGCTAGCATAGTTTAACAAAAGGTCAGGGCCAAGCTATGCTAGCTAGCTGCTGTCAGCTTGGCTAAACACAAGGTCAGGGCCAAGCTATGCTAGCTAGCTGCTGTCAGCTTGGCTAAACACAAGGTCAGGGCCAAGCTATGCTAGCTAGCTGCTGTCAGCTTGGCTAAACACAAGGTCAGGGACAAGCTATGCTAGCTAGCTGCTGTCAGCTTGGCTAAACACAAGGTCAGGGACAAGCTATGCTAGCTAGCTGCTGTCAGCTTGGCTAAACACAAGGTCAGGGACAAGCTATGCTAGCTAGCTGCTGTCAGCTTGGCTAAACACAAGGTCAGGGACAAGCTATGCTAGCTAGCTGCTGTCAGCTTGGCTAAACACAAGGTCAGGGACAAACTATGCTAGCTAGCTGCTGTCAGCTTGGCTAAACACAAGGTCAGGGACAAGCTATGCTAGCTAGCTGCTGTCAGCTTGGCTAAACACAAGGTCAGGGACAAGCTATGCTAGCTAGCTGCTGTCAGCTTGGCAAAACACAAGGTCAGGGACAAACTATGCTAGCTAGCTGCTGTCAGCTTGGCTAAACACAAGGTCAGGGACAAGCTATGCTAGCTAGCTGCTGTCAGCTTGGCAAAACACAAGGTCAGGGACAAACTATGCTAGCTAGCTGCTGTCAGCTTGGCTAAACACAAGGTCAGGGTCAAGCTATGCTAGCTAGCTGCTGTCAGCTTGGCTAAACACAAGGTCAGGGACAAGCTATGCTAGCTAGCTGCTGTCAGCTTGGCTAAACACAAGGTCAGGGTCAAGCTATGCTAGCTAGCTGCTGTCAGCTTGGCTAAACACCATGTCAGGGACAAGCTATGCTAGCTAGCTGCTGTCAGCTTGGCTAAACACAAGGTCAGGGACAAGCTATGCTAGCTAGCTGCTGTCAGCTTGGCTAAACACAAGGTCAGGGACAAGCTATGCTAGCTAGCTGCTGTCAGCTTGGCTAAACACAAGGTCAGGGACAAGCTATGCTAGCTAGCTGCTGTCAGCTTGGCTAAACACAAGGTCAAGGCTGGCTTGACTTTCTATTCACCCCTTCCTCTCTACTTCATGTTACCCCTTGTTTGTTGTGATTGGACGAACAAAGACACACACACACACACACACACACACACACACACACACACACACACACACACACACACACACACACACACACACACACACACACACACACACACACACACAAACCCACACACACACACACACACACAAACCCACACACACACACACACACACAAACCCACACACACACACAAACCCACACAAACCCACACACACACACACACACACACACACACACACACACACACACACACACACACACACACACACACACACACACACACATTGTCATCCAGGAAGATGGACAATCCGTTCCTTGGCCTGAATATAGCGCTGGGGATTTTTGATTCAGATAATAACTTTACTTTTCTCTTCCTCTCCCTCCGTCCTATCTCCCCCGTTTCTCCCTCCCTCCCTTCTCCTCCCCCCTCCCCTCCCCTCTCCTCCCTGCTTCTCCCCTGTTTCTCCCTCCCTTCCCTCTCCCCCCCCCTCCTCCATGTTTCTCTCTCTCTCTCCTCCCCGTTTCTCCTCCCCTCCCTGTTTCTCCCCTGTTTCTCCCTCCCTTCCCTCTCCCCCCCTCTCCTCCCTGTTTCTCTCTCTCTCCTCCCCGTTTCTCCTCCCCCCTCTCCTCCCTGTTTCTCCCTCCCTTCCCTCTCCCCCCCCCTCCTCCCTGTTTCTCTCTCTCTCTCCTCCCCGTTTCTCCTCCCCTCCCTGTTTCTCCCTCCCTTCCCTCTGCTCTCTGTTTCTCCCCCCCTCTCCTCCCTGTTTCTCCCTCTCTCCCCTGTCCCCCCCTCCCTTCCCCCTGTTTCTCCCTCCACTCTCCTCTTCACAGTTGAAGAAGGCCAGACCCTCCAAGGAGCCCAAGAAAGAAAAGACAACAGCTGGGGATTCTGGGAAGGGAAAGGGCAAAGGCAAGGGCAAAGCCAGGAAGTGACCCCTAACCTCTCAGACAACTCCCCCCCCACCCCCCCAAAAAAAGCGAACTGTACAACACCTCTTCTCGGACGTTCTGAAGAACAAACCCCTCAACGGTTTGACCACCCACCTACCTGGTCTTATCACCGTGGCGACCGGAGACAGAACCCGCTTCTAGGACCCCTTTAAACTTAGGATGTGCATCCCAAAGGGGACCCTATTCCCTATATAGTGCACTACTTTAGACCAGAGTCCCATAGGGCCCTGGGTATAAAGTAGTGCACTACTTTAGACCAGAGTCCCATAGGGCCCTGGGTATAAAGTAGTGCACTACTTTAGACCAGAGTCCCATAGGGCCCTGGGTATAAAGTAGTGCACTATGAAGGGAAAACCCTATTCCCTATATAGTGCACTACTTTAGACCAGAGTCCCATAGGGCCCTGGGTATAAAGTAGTGCACTATGAAGGAAAACCCTATTCCCTATATAGTGCACTACTTTAGACCAGAGTCCCATAGGGCCCTGGGTATAAAGTAGTGCACTATGAAGGGAAAACCCTATTCCCTATATAATGCACTACTTTAGACCAGAGTCCCATAGGGCCCTGGGTATAAAGTAGTGCACTATGAAGGGAAAACCCTATTCCCTATATAGTGCACTACTTTAGACCAGAGTCCCATAGGGCCCTGGGTATAAAGTAGTGCACTACTTTTTAGTCCAGAGTCCCATAGGGCCCTGGGTATAAAGTAGTGCACTATGAAGGGAAAACCCTATTCCCTATATAGTGCACTACTTTAGACCAGAGTCCCATAGGGCCCTGGGTATAAAGTAGTGCACTATGAAGGGAAAACCCTATTCCCTATATAGTGCACTACTTTAGACCAGAGTCCCATAGGGCCCTGGGTATAAAGTAGTGCACTATGAAGGGAAAACCCTATTCCCTATATAATGCACTACTTTAGACCAGAGTCCCATAGGGCCCTGGGTATAAAGTAGTGCACTATGAAGGGAAAACCCTATTCCCTATATAGTGCACTACTTTAGACCAGAGTCCCATAGGGCCCTGGGTATAAAGTAGTGCACTACTTTAGTCCAGAGTCCCATAGGGCCCTGGGTATAAAGTAGTGCACTATGAAGGGAAAACCCTATTCCCTATATAGTGCACTACTTTAGACCAGAGTCCCATAGGGCCCTGGGTATAAAGTAGTGCACTACTTTAGACCAGAGTCCCATAGGGCCTGGGTATAAAGTAGTGCACTATGAAGGGAAAACCCTATTCCCTATATAGTGCACTACTTTAGACCAGAGTCCCATAGGGCCCTGGGTATAAAGTAGTGCACTACTTTAGACCAGAGTCCCATAGGGCCCTGGGTATAAAGTAGTGGACTACTTTTGACCAAGTCCCATAGGGCCCTGGGTATAAAGTAGTGCACTATGAAGGGAAAACCCTATTCCCTATATAGTGCACTACTTTAGACCAGAGTCCCATAGGGCCCTGGGTATAAAGTAGTGGACTACTTTTGACCAAGTCCCATAGGGCCCTGGGTATAAAGTAGTGCACTATGAAGGGAAAACCCTATTCCCTATATAATGCACTACTTTAGACCAGAGTCCCATAGGGCCCTGGGTATAAAGTAGTGGACTACTTTTGACCAAGTCCCATGGGTATAAAGTAGTGCACTATATAGGGAATAGGGTCCCCTTTGGGACTTTACTATATCTTGTTAGCGCTGTGGATTTGGAAAGGTCTGAATGATAAAAGTGTGTGTGTGTGTGTGTGTGTGTCATGTAAATATGTACCTTGTAGTATATAAAGATGCTGTTGCTTTCTACTGCTCCTCGTAGACGGGAAACCTTTCTGGTCTAAACCATCGAGACCAACGATCAGTGAACTGCAGAATAGTTCTGGGTTTTTTTTGCTGTAAAGATTTTCACTGATAAATGACGACTGTATTTAGGGTATTGTGGTTGTGACGTGTTTTCTTTCTCTCTGTTTATGGTTGAAATACTTAATCTGCATGGGGAAGATATTTTTAGTTAAAATTATCAATTAGTATATAATATATATAAATATAAATATATAAATAAATATATATATAAATATATATAAATAAATTTTTAGTTAAAATTATCAATTAGTATATAATATATATAAATATATATTGTTATATATATAAATATAAATGTATATATTTATTTATATAGATATTATATATATTATATATATATATATATAATAATAATTAGTACCAGTCAAAAGTTTTAGAACACCTACTCATTCAAGGGTTTTTCTTTATTTTAACTATTTTCTACATTGTGGAATAATAGTGAAGACATCAACACTATGAAATAACACAATATGGAGTCATGTAGTAACCAATAAAGTGTTAAACAAATCAAAATATATTTTCTTCAAAGTAGCCACCCTTTGCCTTCATGACAGCTTTGCGTACCTCTTGGAATTCTCTCAACCAGCTTCATGAGGTAATTACCTGGAATTAATTTAAATGAACAATTTGTGGATTTTTTTTCTCCCTCGACAGCCAATCAGTTGTGTTGTGACAAGGTAGGAGTGGAAAAACAGAAGATAGCCCTATTTGGTAAAATACCAAGTCCATATTATGTTAAGAACAACTCAAATAAGCAAAGAGAAACGACAATCCATCATTACTTTGAAGGTCAACGCAGAAAATGTCAAGAACTTTGGAAAGTTTCTTCAAGTGCCATCTGATAGGAATTTTATGAATAATGACAACAATATCTACATTTTAAATAGAACTATAATTAAACTCAAATCAAATTTTATTTGTCACACACATGGTTAGCAGATGTTAATGCGAGTGTAGCGAAATGCTTGTGCTTCTAGTTCCGACAATGCAGTAATAACCAACAAGGAATCTAACAATTTCACAACTAACCTAACTAACAATTCGTTGCAGGCCGTGTCAGTGGCACTGTATTGACCTCAGCGGGCAAAGTGATTTAGTCTGCCTGGGAGCAAGACATCCTGGTCCGTGACTGGGCTGGATTTCTTCCTGTAGTCCGTGATTGACTGTAGACCCTGCCACATACCTCTTGTGTCTGAGCCGTTGAATTGAGATTCTACTTTGTCTCTATACTGACGCTTAGCTTGTTTGATAGCCTTACGGAGGGAATAGCTGCACTGTTTGTATTCGGTCATGTTACCAGTCACCTTGCTCTGATTAAAAGCAGTGGTTCGCGCTTTCAGTTTCACGCGAATGCTGCCATCAATCCACGGTTTCTGGTTTGGGAATGTTTTAATCGTTGCTATGGGAACGACATCTTCAACGCACGTTCTAATGAACTCACACACCGAATCAGCGTATTCGTCAATGTTGTTGTCTGACGCAATACGAAACATATCCCAGTCCACGTGATGGAAGTAGTCTTGGAGTGTGGAGTCAGATTGGTCGGACCAGCGTTGGACAGACCTCAGCGTGGGAGCTTCTTTTTTTAGCTTTTGTCTGTAGGCAGGTATCAGCAAAATGGAGTCGTGGTCAGCTTTTCCGAAAGGGGGGCGGGGCAGGGCCTTATATGCGTCGCGGAAGTTAGAATAACAGTGATCCAAGGTTTTGCCAGCCCTGGTGGCGCAATCGATATGCTGATACATTTTAGGGAGTCTTGTTTTCAGATTAGCCTTGTTAAAATCCCCAGCTACATTGAATGCAGCCTCAGGATGTATGGATTCCAGTTTGCAAAGAGTCAAATAAAGTTCGTTCAGAGCCATCGATGTGTCTGCTTGGGGGGGAATATATATACGGCTGTGATTATAATCGAAGAGAATTCCCTTGGTAGGTAATGCGGTCTACATTTTAATTGTGAGGAATTCTAAATCAGGTGAACAGAAGGATTTGAGTTCTATAGGCATCAATAGAGACTACAACATGATCAATAGGCATCAATAGAGACTACAACATGATCAATATACATTTGAGTTCCTGTATGTTCTGTTTTACAATATCTGATTAATAATGTTAGTTCATAAGGAAGAGATTATGTTGCATGAACAAGGATTATTCATTTATTATGATTAAACATAATAAACACCATTCCAACTTGGTTGGGGAGGAATGTGTGGTGTGTTTGAAGTAAGCAAAGAGGGTCATTAACCTATGTTTGAACCAACTCAACTATAACTCTGTGGCGATTAAATAAGACAGCGAGAGCCTCTCCAGGTTTTCCGTATCTGCGACTGTCTGCTAAATAGTGATAGATAATGGTGAGACTTCAGGAGTTAATCTTGATATAGTGTGTGTGTGTCATGAGTGTGCTCTAGTGGGTTGGAATAAACTGTTGAACCTGCTTTGTCTTGGTCGAGAGGAGGAGATTCATTCGAGAACCTGTGACGTCATATTTTCTATATAAACTGTTGTTGTTGTCGTGGTTACATGGCAGCACGCTCCGTTAATAAATACTATTATCTGTTTTTGTTAAGACTGGTCTCTGTCTATTTTATGCAAATAAGGATCTTACAAATTCTTAGAAACAGAGTGATTTTAATTGAATTGGTTAATGAACACATTATTATTATGAAATTCCCGTGACACAGTCGCAAAAACCATCAAGCGCCATGATGAAACTAGCTGTCATGAGGACCGCCACAGGAAATGAAGACCCAGAGTCCTCTGCTGCAGAGGATAAGTTCATTAGAGTTACCAGCCTCAGAAATTGCAGCCCAAATAAATGCTTCACAGAGTTCAACTAACAGACACATCTCAACACCAACTGTTCAGAGGAGACTGCGTGAATCAGGCCTTCGTGGTCAAATCGCTGCAAAGAAACCACCCTTAAACACACCTCCAGGCTATGTAAAGGCTATTTGACCAAGAAGGAGAGTGATGGAGTGCTGCATCAGATGACCTGGCCTCCACAATCACCTGACCTCAACCCAATTGAGATGGTTTGGGATGAGTTGGACCGCAGAGTGAAGGAAAAGCAGCCAACAAGTGTTAAGCAAATGTGGGAACTCCTTCAAGACTGTTAGAAAAGCATTCCAGGTGTAGCTGGTTGAGAGAATGCCAAGAGTGCAGAACTGTCATCAAGGCAGAGGATGGCTATTTGAAGTCTCAAATAAAAAATATATTTAGATTTTTTTTCACACATTTTTGTGTGATACAACATGACTCCATATGTGTTATTTCATAGTGTTGATGTTATCACTATTATTCTACAATGTAGAAAATAGTAAAAATGAAAAACCCAGGAATGAGTAAGGTGTGTCCACACTTTTGACTGGTACTGTATATATATATATATATAATATTGTGAATAAGAATCTCTAAATGACACACATATGCACACTTTCAAGAATGCAATACTAGACTATGAAGATGTACCTCTAGGAGACAGAACTAGACTGTTGAGATGGGCCCCTAGGAGACAGAACTAGACTGTTGAGATGGGCCCCTAGGAGACAGAACTAGACTGTTGAGATGCACCCCTAGGAGACAGAACTAGACTATTGAGATGCACCCCTAGGAGACAGAACTAGACTATTGAGATGCACCCCTAGGAGACAGAACTAGACTATTGAGATGCACCCCTAGGAGACAGAACTAGACTATTGAGATGCACCCCTAGGAGACAGAACTAGACTATTGAGATGCACCCCTAGGAGACAGAACTAGACTATTGAGATGCACCGCTAGGAGACCAAACTAGAATATTGAGATGCACCCCTAGGAGACAGAACTAGACTATTGAGATGTACCCCTAGGAGACAGAACTAGACTATTGAGATGCACCCCTAGGAGACAGAAATAGACTATTGACATGTACCCCTAGGAGACAGAACTAGACTGTTGAGATGGGCCCCTAGGAGACAGAAATAGACTATTGAGATGCACCCCTAGGAGACAGAAATAGACTATTGAGATGCATCCCTAGGAGACAGAACCCGACTATTGAGATGTACCACTAGGAGACAGAACTAGACTATTGAGATGCATCCCTAGGAGACAGAACCTGACTATTGAGATGTACCCCTAGGAGACAGAACTAGACTGTTGAGATGCACCCCTAGGAGACAGAACTAGACTATTGAGATGCACCCCTAGGAGACAGAACTAGACTGTTGAGATGGGCCCCTAGGAGACAGAACTAGACTATTGAGATGCACCCCTAGGAGACAGAAATAGACTATTGACATGTACCCCTAGGAGACAGAACTAGACTGTTGAGATGGGCCCCTAGGAGACAGAAATAGACTATTGAGATGCACCCCTAGGAGACAGAAATAGACTATTGAGATGCATCCCTAGGAGACAGAACCCGACTATTGAGATGTACCACTAGGAGACAGAACTAGACTATTGAGATGCATCCCTAGGAGACAGAACCTGACTATTGAGATGTACCCCTAGGAGACAGAACTAGACTGTTGAGATGCACCCCTAGGAGACAGAACTAGACTATTGAGATGCACCCCTAGGAGACAGAACTAGACTGTTGAGATGGGCCACTAGGAGACAGAACTAGACTATTGAGATGTACCCCTAGGAGACAGAACTAGACTGTTGAGATGCACCCCTAGGAGACAGAACTAGACTATTGAGATGCACCGCTAGGAGACCAAACTAGACTATTGAGATGCACCCCTAGGAGACAGAACTAGACTATTGAGATGCACCCCTAGGAGACAGAACTAGACTGTTGAGATGGGCCCCTAGGAGACAGAAATAGACTATTGAGATGCACCCCTAGGAGACAGAAATAGACTATTGAGATGCATCCCTAGGAGACAGAACCCGACTATTGAGATGTACCACTAGGAGACAGAACTAGACTGTTGAGATGGGCCCCTAGGAGACAGAAATAGACTATTGAGATGCACCCCTAGGAGACAGAAATAGACTATTGAGATGCATCCCTAGGAGACAGAACCCGACTATTGAGATGTACCACTAGGAGACAGAACTAGACTATTGAGATGCATCCCTAGGAGACAGAACCTGACTATTGAGATGTACCCCTAGGAGACAGAACTAGACTGTTGAGATGCACCCCTAGGAGACAGAACTAGACTATTGAGATGCACCCCTAGGAGACAGAACTAGACTGTTGAGATGGGCCCCTAGGAGACAGAACTAGACTATTGAGATGCACCCCTAGGAGACAGAAATAGACTATTGACATGTACCCCTAGGAGACAGAACTAGACTGTTGAGATGGGCCCCTAGGAGACAGAAATAGACTATTGAGATGCACCCCTAGGAGACAGAACTAGACTGTTGAGATGGGCCCCTAGGAGACAGAAATAGACTATTGAGATGCACCCCTAGGAGACAGAACTAGACTGTTGAGATGCACCCCTAGGAGACAGAACTAGACTATTGAGATGCACCCCTAGGAGACAGAACCCGACTATTGAGATGTACCACTAGGAGACAGAACTAGACTATTGAGATGTACCCCTAGGAGACAGAACTAGACTGTTGAGATGCACCCCTAGGAGACAGAACTAGACTATTGAGATGCACCGCTAGGAGACCAAACTAGACTATTGAGATGCACCCCTAGGAGACAGAACTAGACTATTGAGATGCACCCCTAGGAGACAGAACTAGACTGTTGAGATGGGCCCCTAGGAGACAGAAATAGACTATTGAGATGCACCCCTAGGAGACAGAAAATGACTATTGAGATGCATCCCGAGGAGACAGAACCCGACTATTGAGATGTACCACTAGGAGACAGAACTAGACTATTGAGATGCATCCCTAGGAGACAGAACTAGACTGTTGAGATGGGCCCCTAGGAGACAGAACTAGACTGTTGAGATGGGCCCCTAGGAGACAGAACTAGACTGTTGAAATGCACCCCTAGGAGACAGAACTAGACTGTTGAGATGTACCCCTAGGAGACAGAACTAGACCGTTGAGATGGGCCCCTAGGAGACAGAACTAGACTATTGAGATGCACCCCCAGGATGCACTGCCCTCATCTCTCTCGGTTGACTGATGTATCGGTTGATTGATGTATTGGTTGACTGATGAATCGGTTGATTGATGTATCGGTTGACTGATGTATCGGTTGGTTGATGTGTTGGTTGGTTGATTGACTTATTGGTTGATTGACTTATTGGTTGGTTGATTTATAGTTGGTTGATTGATGTTTTGGTTGGTTAATGTGTTGATTGCTTGATTAATGTATTGGTTGGTGTGTTGATTGGTTGATTGATGTATTGTTTAGTTTATTGATGTATTGGTTGGTTGACTGATGTATTGGTTGGTTGATGTATTAGTTGGTTGATGTATTGGTTGGTTGATGTATTGGTTGATTCATGTATTGGTTGGTTGATGTATTGATGTATTGGTTGGTTGATGTATTGGTTGGTTGATGTATTGGTTGATTCATGTATTGGTTGATTCATGTATTGGTTGTTTGATGTATTGGTTGGTGTATTGATGTATTGGTTGGTTGATGTGTTGGTTGGTGTATTGATGTATTGGTTGGTTGATGTGTTGGTTGGTGTATTGATGTATTGGTTGGTTGATGTATTGGTTGGTTGATGTATTGGTTGATTCATGTATTGGTTGATTCATGTATTGGTTCGGTTGATGTATTGGTTGGTATATTGATGTATTGGTTGGTTGATGTGTTGGTTGGTTGATGTATTGATTGGTTGATGTATTGGTTGGTTGATGTATTGATGTATTGGTTGATGTATTGGTTGGTTGATGTATTGGTTGTTATATTGATGTATTTGTTGGTTGATGTATTGGTTGGTTGGTGTATTGATGTATTGGTTTGTGTATTGGTGTATTGGTTGGTTGATGTATTGGTTGGTTATGTATTGGTTGGTTGGTGTATTGTTGGTTATGTATTGGTTGGTTGATGTATTGGTTGGTTGTGTATTGGTTGGTTGGTGTATTGATGTATTGGTTTGTGTATTGGTGGCTGATTGCTGGTTGATGTATTGGTTGGTTATGTATTGGTTGGTTGGTGTATTGGTTGGTTATGTATTGGTTGGTTGATGTATTGTTTGGTTGGTGTATTGGTTGGTATTGTATTGGTTGGTTATGTATTGGTTGGTTGATGTATTGGTTGGCTGATGTTGGTTGGTTGATGTATTGGTTGGTTGATGTATTGGTTGGAAATGTATTGGTTGGTTGATGTATTGGTTGGTTGATGTATTGGTTGGTTGATGTATTGGTTGGTTGATGTATTGCTGGGTTGATGTATTGGTTGGTTGATGTATTGGTTGGTTGATATATTGGTTGGTTGATGTATTGGTTGTTTGATATATTGGTTGGTTGGTGTATTGGAGTATTGCTATATGTGTTGGTTGATTGTATTGACTGGTTGATATATTGATTGAGCATCTGAATGCAGCTCACATGCTCATCAGAGTTTCCAACAATGTCAGCAAATTCCCTCCCTTTGAGTAACACACACACACAGACAAAGACACAGACACACCCAGGAGTGGGGAGGGATGGGTGGGGAAGGGGGGGAAGGAGGGGTGGTGGAAGGGGGAAGGAGGGGTGGTAGAAGGAGCGGGAGGGAGGGAGGGGGTGGTGGAATGAGGGGGAGGGAGTGGTGGTGGAAAGATTGGGGAGGGAGTGAGGAGGGAGGGTTGGTGGATGGGAGGGGGTGGTGGATAGATGGGGGAGGGAGGTGGTGGAATGAGGGGGAGGGAGGGGTGGTGGAAGGAGGGGGAGGGAGGGGTGGTGGAAGGAGTGGGGGAGGGAGGAGTGGTGGAATGAGGGGGAGGGAGGGGTGGTGGAATGAGGGGGAGGGAGGGGTGGTGGAAGGAGTGGGGAGGGAGGGGGTGGTGGAAGGGGAGTGGGGAGGGAGGGGTGGTGGAAGGAGTGGGAGGGAGTGGGGAGGGAGGAGGGGAAGGGAGGGAGTGGAAAGAGAGGGAGGGAGGGGTGGAAGGAGTGGAAAGAGAGGTAGGGAGGGAGGGAGGGAGGGGTGGAAGGAGTGGAAAGAATGGGAGGGAGGGGTGGAGTCCATGAGGTGGTGGGAGGATGAGAACAGCTTTGGGAATGCTGTTAATCTGTTGTTCCGCCCAACAAGGTGGCTAAACAAGATGTGAGCAGTTCTGAGGTGGTTTTGTGGGAAGTATGTGCCTCTGTGTTACTGGGGAATAGATGCTGTGTGTTTATGGGTAAGGTTGGGCCCTGACTGTTTGTGTTGTTAAGAGGATTCTAGAACAGGTCAGTTGGTTTCTTACTGTCACATGAGAATTCTAGAACAGTTCGGGTTGGTATCTTACTGTCACATAAGGATTCTAGAACAGGTCAGTTGGTTTCTTAACTTTCTTAACTTTCAGACCAGACGAGTAGACCCCCAAGCCCGAGGCTACTACATTTCATGCTGACTGCAGGAATGTCCACCAGAGCTACTGCCAGATATTGGTAATGTTCATTTCTCTACCATAAGCCGCCTCCAAAATTGTTTTAGAGAAATTGGCAGAACGTCCAACTGTGAGAGCCCTGGGGACCAGGACTTTAGGACCTGATTGTCATTAGTGAGTTGGGTACAAGGACATTAGGACCTGATGGAGGTACAATAGAGCCCTGACTGCCAGGCCATTAGGACCTGATCGTAGTGAGTTGGGTACCAAGACATTAGGACCTGATGGAGGTGTATAGAGCCCTGACTGCCAGGTATTAGGACCTGACGGTTTTGTGAGTTGGGTACCAGGACATTAGGACCTGATGGAGGGTAGAGCCCTGATAACAGGACATTAGTACCTGATGGAGGGACAATAGAGCCCTGAGTACCAGGACATTAGGACCTGACGGAGGGACAGTGAGTTGAGTACCAGACATTAGGACCTGATGGAGGGACAATAGATTCCTGGGTCCCTGGACATTAGGACCTGATGGAGGGACAATAGAGTTGGGTACCAGGACATTAGGACCTGATGGAGGGACAATAGAGCCCTGGGTACCAGACCATTAGGTCCTGACGGTTGTTAGTGAGTTGGGTACCACGACATTAGGACCTGATGGAGGGACAATATTGCCCTGAGTACCAGGACATTAGGACCTGGACCGTCATTTGTGGGTTGGGTACCAGGACATTAGTACCTGATGGAGGGACAATAGAGCCCTGAGTACCAGACCATTAGGACCTGATGGAGGGACAATAGAACCCTGGAGTACCAGACATTAGGGACCTGACGGTCATCAGTGAGTTGAGTACCAGGACATTAGGACCTGATGGAGAGACAATAGAGCCCTGAGTACCAGGACATTAGGACCTGATGGAGGGACAACAGAGCCCTGAGTACCAGGACAGTAGGACCTAATGGAGGGACAATAGAGCCCTGAGTGGACATTAGGGACCTGACGGTCATCAGTGGGTTGAGTACCAGGACATTAGGACCTGATGGAGAGACAATAGAGCCCTGAGTACCAGACCATTAGGACCTGATGGAGGGACAATGGGAGCCCTGGGGACCAGGACATTAGGACTGGATGGAGGGACAATAGATCCCTGGGTACCAGGACATTAGGGACCTGACGGTTGTTAGTGGGTTGGGAACGAGGGCATTAGGACCTGATGTGGAGACAATAGAGCCCTGAGTACCAGGACAGTAGGACCTGATGGAGGGACACTAAAGCCCTGAGTACCAGACCATTAGGAGGGATGGAGGGACAACAGAGCACTGAGTACCAGGACATTAGGCTCTGATGGAGGGACAATAGAACCCTGAGTACCAGACCATTAGGACCTGTTTGAGGGACAATAGAACCCTGGGAGTACCAGAATTAGGACCTGACGGTCAGGGGTGAGTTGAGTACCAGGACATTAGGACCTGATGGAGAGACACAGAGCACTGAGTACCAGACCATTAGGACCTGATGGAGGGACAATAGAACCCTGAGTACCAGACCATTAGACCTGTTTGAGGGACAATAGAACCCTGAGTACCAGGAAGGACCTGACGGTCGTTAGTGATTTGGGTACCAGGACATTAGATACATGATGGAAGGACAATGAGCCCTGAGTACCAGGACATTAGGATCTGATGAGGGACAATAGAGCCCTGGGTACTAGGACATTAGGACTTTATGGGTGGTGGAATGAGAGGGAGCCCTGGTCTCTGGACATTAGGGGACCTGACGGTCATCAGTGAGTTGGGTACCAGGACATTAGGACCTGATGGAGAGACAATAGAACCCAGAGTACCAGGACATTAGGACCTGATGGAGGGACAATAGAACCCAGAGTACCAGGACATTAGGACCTGTTTGAGGGACAATAGAGCCCTGAGTACCAGGACATTGATATATTGGATTAATTGATTTCAGATCCATGAAGAGAGGGGAGCATCTGGAAAGCAGCTCGCATGCTCATCAGAGTTTCCAACAACGTCAGCAAATTCCAAAACCAAAGACACACCCTGACACACACAATTGATGTGTTGTTAAAATAGAGGATGTATTTATCTCTCTGTCTGTCTACTCTGCAGTCTGATACAGGTAAACACACTGTTCCAGCTACCTGCTGACTGATACAGGTAAACACACACACTGGTCCAACTACCTGTAGCCTGATATAGGTAAACACACACACTGTTCCAGCTACCTGCAGCCTGTTACAGGTAAACACACACACTGTTCCAGCTACCAGCCTGTTGATACAGGTAAACACACACACTGTTCCAGCTACCTGCAGCCTGATGGTAGGTAAACACACACACACTGTTCCAGCTGGTTGATTGATGTATTGGTTGACTGATATATCGGTTGACTGATGTATTGGTTGACTGATGTATTGGTTGATTGATGTATCGGTAGATTGATGTATCGGTTGATTGATGTATCGATTAATTGATGTATCGGTTGATTGGTTGGTTGATGTATCGGTTGATTGATGTATTGGTTACTGATTGATTGGTACAGGACATTGATGTACCTGATTGATGTATCGGTTGATTGATGTATCGGTTGACTGATGTATCGGTTGATTACCTTAGGTTTTGTTGATTTATTGTTGATTGATTTATAGTTAGTTGATTGATGTTTTGGTTGGTTGATTGATGTATTGGTTGGATGACATTAGGATGGAGGGACAATAGAGCCCTGAGTACCAGGACATTAGGACCTGATGAAGGGACAATAGAGCCTTGAGAACCAGACATTAGACCCTGACAGAGTTGACAATAGACCTGAGTACCAGGCCGGACCTGATTAGAGCCCTGGGTACCAGGACATTAGGACCTGATGGAGGGGTTATTAGCCCCTGGGCCAGGACATTAGGACCCTGATGGAGGGACAATAGAGCCCTGAGTACCAGGACATTAGGACCTGATGAAGGACAACAGGACTGAGTACCAGGACATTAGGAGCCCGTTGTTAGTTAGTACCAGGACATTAGACCATTAGAGCCCTGAGTACCAGGACATTAGGCTCTGATGGAGGGACAATAGAGCCCTGAGTACCAGGACATTAGACCTGATGGAGGGACAAGGAACCCTGAGTACCATGACATTAGGACCTGACGGTCAAGTGAGTTGGGTACCAGGACATTACCTGATGGAGGGACAATAGAGCCCTGGGTACCATGTAGGACCTGACGGTCGTTAGGACATTAGGACCTGATGGAGGGACAATAGAGCCCTGAGTACCAGGACATTAGGCTCTGATGGAGGGACAATAGAGCCCTGGTACCAGGACATTAGGACCTGACGGTCAGGACAGTGAGTTGATTACCAGGGACATTAGGACACAATAGAGCCCTGAGTACCAGACCATTAGGACCTGATGGAGGGACAATAGAACCCTGAGCAGGACCTGAGGCCATTGAGGACATAGGACCTGATGGAGGGACAATAGAACCCTGAGTACCAGACCATTAGGGACGTTAGTTTTGGGTACCAGGACTAGATACATGATGAAAGGACAATAGAGCCCTGAGTCCCAGACCATTAGGTCTATGGAGGGCGAGCCCTGGTACTAGGACATTAGGACTTTTATGGAGGGACAATAGAGCCCTGGTTCCCTGGACATTAGGACCTGATGGGTCATCATGAGTTGGGTACCAGGACATTAGGACCTGATGGAGAGACAATAGAGCCTGGGGACCAGGACATTAGGACCTGATGGAGGGACAATAGAACCCAGAGTACCAGGACATTAGGACCTGATGGAGGACAATTAGGACTCTGAGAGCACTGAGTACCAGACCATTAGGACCTGATGGAGGGACAATAGAGCCCTGAGTACCAGGACATTGATATATTGATTGATTGATTTCAGATCCATGTGAAGAGAGGTGAGCATCTGAAAGCAGCTCGCATGCTCATCAGAGTTTCCAACAACGTCATCAAATACCCCTCCCTTGGAGTAACACACGTACAGACAAAAACACAGACACACCCGACACACAATATGATGTGTTGTTAAAATAGATCTGATGTGTTTATCTCTCTGTCTGTCTACCTGCAGTCTGATACAGGTAAACACACTGTTCCAGCTACCTGCTGACTGATACAGGTAAACACACACACTGTTCCAGCTACCTGCATAGACACACAAGGAAGGAATGGGAGGAGGGGTGGAGGAAAGAGTGGAGGGAGGTGACAGAGAGGAGGGGTGGTGGAAGGAGTAGGGAGGGGAGTAGGTTGGTTAATTGCTTGGTTAATTTATTAATTGGTTGGTTGGTGGGTTGATTGATGTATTTGTTAATGTATTGGTTGGTTGATGTATTGATTGATAGATTGATTGATTGATTGATGCATTGGTTGGTTGGTTGATTTATTAGTTGGTTGATTGATGTATTGGTTGATTGGTTTATTGGTTGGTTGGTGTGCTGATTGGTTGATTGATTTATTAGTTGGTGGATTGATGTACTGGTTCGTTGATGTATTGGTTGGTTGATTGATTGATTTATTGGTTGGTTGATCAATTGATTTATTGGTTGATTTATTGGTTGGTTGATTGATTTATTAGTTGGTTGATTTATTGGTTGGTTGATTGATTTATTGGTTGGTTGGTGGGTTGATTGATTGATGTATTGGTTGGTTGATTTATGTATTTATTGGTTGATGTATTGATGTTTTGATTGATTGGTTTCAGATCCATTTGAAGAGAGGGGAGCATCTGAAAGCAGCTCACATGCTCATCAGAGTTTCCAACAACGTCAGCAAATTCCAAACCCGTGAGTAACACACGTACAGACACTGACACACCCTGACACACACAATTGATGTGTTGTTAAAATAGATCTGATGTGTTTATCTCTCTGTCTGTCTACCTGTAGCCTGATATAGTTAAACACACTGTTCCAGCTACCTGCTGACTGATACAGGTAAACACACACACTGGTCCAGCTACCTGTAGCCTGATATAGGTAAGCACACACACTGGTCCAACTACCTGCAGCCTGTTACAGGTAACACACACTGTTCCAGCTACCTGTAGCCTGGATACAGGTAAACACACACACTGTTCCAGCTACCTGCAGCCTGATATAGGTAAACACACACACACTGTTTCCAGCTGGTTGATTGATGTTTTGATGTATTGGTTGACTGTATCTGTTGACTGATATATCGTTGATTGACTGATGTATTGGTTGATTGATGTATTGGTTGATTGATGTATCGGTTGATTGATGTATTGGTTGTCGATGTAGCGGTTAATTGATATATCGGTTGTTTGATGTATCGATTAATTGATGTATCAGTTGATTGATTGGTTGATTGATTGTGGTTGTTGGATTTGATGTATCGGTTGATTGATGTATTGGTTAATTGATGTATCGGTTGATTTGATAGTGATGTATCTGTTTGATTGATGTATTGGTTGATTGATGTATCAGTTGGTTGATTACCTTATTGGTTTGTTGATTTATTGGTTGGATTTGATTTATAGTTAGTTGATTGATGTTTTGGTTGGTTGATTGATGTATTGGTTGGATGGACATTAGGATGGAGGGACAATAGAGCCCTGAGTACCAGGACATTAGGACCTGATGAAG
>NW_027008685.1:0-79401 GCF_036934945.1 Oncorhynchus masou masou
AGTTGAGAAGACAGGCAGCCAGTTAACTCTAATACAGTTAGACAGAGCCAGGAAAGAGAGAAAAAAGACAGAGAGGACAGAGAGAGAAAGACAGAGCCAGGATAGACAGAGAAAGACAGAGAGGACACAGAGAGAAAAAGACAGAGCCAGGACGGAGAGAGAAAGACAGAGCCAGGACGGAGAGAGAAAGACAGAGAGAGGACAGAGAGAGATGACAGAGCCAGGACAGAGAGAAAGACAGAGCCAGGACGGATAGAGAAAGACAGAGCCAGGACGGATAGAGAAAGACAGAGCCAGGACAGAGAGAAAGACAGAGCCAGGACGGAGAGAGAAAGACAGAGCCAGGATAGAGAAAGACAGAGCCAGGACGGAGAGAGAAAGACAGAGCCAGGACAGAGAAAAAGACAGAGCCAGGATAGAGAAAGACAGAGCCAGGACGGATAGAGAAAGACAGAGCCAGGACGGATAGAGAAAGACAGAGCCAGGACGGAGAGAGAAAGACAGAGCCAGGACGGAGAGAGAAAGACAGAGCCAGGACGGAGAGAGAAAGACAGAGCCAGGACGGAGAGAGAAAGACAGAGCCAGGACGGAGAGAGAAAGACAGAGCCAGGACGGAGAGAGAAAGACAGAGCCAGGACGGAGAGAAAAGACAGAGCCAGGACGGAGAGAGAAAGACAGAGCCAGGACGGAGAGAGAAAGACAGAGCCAGGACGGAGAGAGAAAGACAGAGCCAGGACAGAGAGAAAAGACAGAGCCAGGACGGAGAGAGAAAGACAGAGCCAGGACGGAGAGAGAAAGACAGAGCCAGGACGGATAGAGAAAGACAGAGCCAGGACGGAGAGAGAAAGACAGAGCCAGGACGGAGAGAGAAAGACAGAGCCAGGACGGAGAGAGAAAGACAGAGCCAGGACGGAGAGAGAAAGACAGAGCCAGGACGGAGAGAGAAAGACAGAGCCAGGACGGAGAGAGAAAGACAGAGCCAGGACGGAGAGAGAAAGACAGAGCCAGGACGGAGAGAGAAAGACAGAGCCAGGACGGAGAGAGAAAGACAGAGCCAGGACAGAGAGAGAAAGACAGAGCCAGGACGGAGAGAGAAAGACAGAGCCAGGACGGAGAGAGAAAGACAGAGCCAGGACGGATAGAGAAAGACAGAGCCAGGACGGAGAGAGAAAGACAGAGCCAGGACGGAGAGAGAAAGACAGAGCCAGGACGGAGAGAGAAAGACAGAGCCAGGACGGAGAGAGAAAGACAGAGCCAGGACGGAGAGAGAAAGACAGAGCCAGGACGGAGAGAAAAGACAGAGCCAGGACGGAGAGAGAAAGACAGAGCCAGGACGGAGAGAGTAAGACAGAGCCAGGATAGAGAAAGACAGAGCCAGGACGGAGAGAGAAAGACAGTGGCTGTGTCTGAATGCCCATACTTGCATTCTAAATAACAGACATTTTGGGTACATGAAAACAGAACCTTTATAGTATATGACATTTAGATAATGTAGTATAGTTTAAATGCCAGGATGTTATACTCATTTTGGTTTTTCATCCAGAATTCCCAGCACACTATTACCTAAGATAATCCTCTTTCCAGACACGTGTTTCACAGCAGCTGATAATCAGATAAATTGATGCGTTGTACCAAAATGAACGAATGGCGGGAATCAACACAGATGACACATCATCAGTATGGATGAGCCTAGTACGTTGACATTGTTGATTACTGCATTAGATGTGACTATACAGTACATTCTAAATAGTACGCAGTATGATTGCTACACAGTATGTAGTTTTAGTAAGTAGTAGACCAGACAGATTTCAGACAGAAGAGATGGGAAATTATCTTCATCTCACAAGGCAACTGAGCAGAGCAGCTTCTGGAGGACTGGGGTGAGGAACACTGCTGTCCTACAGGGTTAGAGGTTAGGGGTTATGGGTTATGGGTTATGGATAGGGGTTATGGGTTAGGGGTTATGGTTAGGGGTTATGGGTTATGGATAGGGGTTATGGATAGGGGGTATGGTTAGGGGTTAGGGGTTATGGGTTATGGATAGGGGTTATGGGTTATGGTTAGGGGGTATGATTAGGGGTTAGGGGTTATGGTTAGGGGTTATGGATAGGGGTTATGGTTAGGGGTTATGAGTAGGGGTTAGGGGTTATGGATAGGGGTTATGGATAGGGGTTATGGTTATGGGTTATGATTAGGGGTTAGGGGTTATGGATAGGGGTTATGGTTAGGGGTTATGGATAGGGGTTGTGGATAGGGGTTATGGTTAGCGGTTATGGTTATGGTTAGGGGTTAGGGGTAATGGTTAGTGGTTATGGTTAGGGGTTATGGTTAGGGGTTATGGTTAGGGGTTATGGTTAGGGGTTATGGTTAGGGGTTAAGGGTTATGGTTAGGGGTTAAGGGTTATGGTTAGGGGTTATGGTTAGCGGTTATGGTTAGGGGTTAGGGGTTATGGTTAGGGGTTATGGTTAGGGGTTAAGGGTTATGGTTACGTGTAGGGGTTATGGTTAGGGGTTACGGGTAGGGGTTAAGGGTTAGGGTTAGGGGTTATGGTTAAGGGTTATGGTTAGGGGTTAGGGTAAGGGGATATGGTTAGGGGTTATGGATAGGGGTTAAGGGTTATGGTTAGGGGTTACGGGTAGGGGTTATGGTTAGGGGTTTTGGTTAAGGGTTACGGGTAGGGGTTATGGTTACGGGTAGGGGTTATGGTTATGGTTAGGCGTTAAGGGTTATGGTTAGGGGTTATGGTTAGGGGTTAAGGGTTATGGTTAAGGGTTATGGTTAGGGGTTATGGTGAGGGATTATGGTTAGGGGTTATGGTTAGGGGTTATGGTTAGGGGTTATGGTTAGAGGTTAGGGGTTATGGTTAGGGGTAGGGGTTGTGGTTAGGGGTAGGGGTTGTGGTTAGGGGTATGGTTAGGGGTTGTGGTTAGGGGTATGGTTAGGGGTTATGGTTATGGTTAGGGGTAAGGGTTATGGTAATGGTTAGGGTTACGGGTAGGGGTTATGGTTAGGGGTATGGTTAGGGGTTATGGGTTATGGTTCGGGGTTAAGGGTTATGGTTAAGGGTTATGGTTACGGGTAGGGGTTATGGTTAGGGGTATGGTTAGGGGTTATGGGTTATGGTTCGGGGTTAAGGGTTATGGTTAAGGGTTATGGTTAGGGGTTATGGTTAGGGGTTAGGGGTTATGGTTAGGGGTTATGGTTAGAGGTTAGGGGTTATGGTTAGAGGTTAGGGGTTATGGTTAGAGGTTAGGGGTTATGGTTAGAGGTTAGGGGTTATGGGTTAAGGGTTATGGTTAGAGATAGAAGGGCTTACTTAGGAGGGATGGTGATGGAAGCTCCTTGAGGCAAGGAGAAATGATGGGCCTCCTTCCCTACGATGGAGGCATGGTAGAACATCGCTCTGGAGGACGGGCTCTTCAGACGCACCTGGAGCACACACACACACACACACACACAAAAATGAGAATAATTGTCATACAATGTGTACACACCAAGGCAAAGTGAATGATCTTCCATTGCAGAAAAGGATCTGATTGAACTGCTTTGGAAGGTGGAACGGACAGGCTGTAAGACAGGGTTACCCAGGGCTAGTGCTGTGTGATGGAGAGAGACCTGCCTGCTTGGTGAAGGTGTGATACAGGCTGTAAGACAGGGTTACCCAGGGCTAGTGCTGTGTGATGGAGAGAGAGACCTGCCAGCTTGGTGAAGGTGTGATACAGGCTGTAAGACAGGGTTACTCAGGGCTAGTGCTGTGTGATGGAGAGAGAGACCTGCCAGCTTGGTGAAGGTGTGATACAGGCTGTAAGACAGGGTTACTCAGGGCTAGTGCTGTGTGATGGAGAGAGACCTGCCTGCTTGGTGAAGGTGTGATACAGGCTGTAAGACAGGGTTACTCAGGGCTAGTGCTGTGTGATGGAGAGAGAGACCTGCCAGCTTGGTGAAGGTGTGATACAGGCTGTAAGACAGGGTTACCCAGGGCTAGTGCTGTGTGATGGAGAGAGAGACCTGCCAGCTTGGTGAAGGTGTGATACAGGCTGTAAGACAGGGTTACTCAGGGCTAGTGCTGTGTGATGGAGAGAGACCTGCCTGCTTGGTGAAGGTGTGATACAGGCTGTAAGACAGGGTTACTCAGGGCTAGTGCTGTGTGATGGAGAGAGACCTGCCTGCTTGGTGAAGGTGTGATACAGGCTGTAAGACAGGGTTACCCAGGGCTAGTGCTGTGTGATGGAGAGAGACCTGCCTGCTTGGTGAAGGTGTGATACAGGCTGTAAGACAGGGTTACCCAGGGCTAGTGCTGTGTGATGGAGAGAGACCTGCCTGCTTGGTGAAGGTGTGATACAGGCTGTAAGACAGGGTTACCCAGGGCTAGTGCTGTGTGATGGAGAGAGAGACCTGCCTGCTTGGTGAAGGTGTGATACAGGCTGTAAGACAGGGTTACCCAGGGCTAGTGCTGTGTGATGGAGAGAGACCTGCCTGCTTGGTGAAGGTGTGATACAGGCTGTAAGACAGGGTTACCCAGGGCTAGTGCTGTGTGATGGAGAGAGACCTGCCTGCTTGGTGAAGGTGTGATACAGGCTGTAAGACAGGGTTACCCAGGGCTAGTGCTGTGTGATGGAGAGAGACCTGCCTGCTTGGTGAAGGTGTGATACAGGCTGTAAGACAGGGTTACCCAGGGCTAGTGCTGTGTGATGGAGAGAGACCTGCCTGCTTGGTGAAGGTGTGATACAGGCTGTAAGACAGGGTTACCCAGGGCTAGTGCTGTGTGATGGAGAGAGAGACCTGCCTGCTTGGTGAAGGTGTGATACAGGCTGCCAGACAGGGTTACCCAGGGCTAGTGCTGTGTGATGGAGAGAGACCTGCCTGCTTGGTGAAGGTGTGATACAGGCTGTAAGACAGGGTTACCCAGGGCTAGTGCTGTGTGATGGAGAGAGACCTGCCTGCTTGGTGAAGGTGTGATACAGGCTGTAAGACAGGGTTACCCAGGGCTAGTGCTGTGTGATGGAGAGAGACCTGCCTGCTTGGTGAAGGTGTGATACAGGCTGTAAGACAGGGTTACCCAGGGCTAGTGCTGTGTGATGGAGAGAGACCTGCCTGCTTGGTGAAGGTGTGATACAGGCTGTAAGACAGGGTTACCCAGGGCTAGTGCTGTGTGATGGAGAGAGACCTGCCTGCTTGGTGAAGGTGTGATACAGGCTGTAAGACAGGGTTACTCAGGGCTAGTGCTGTGTGATGGAGAGAGACCTGCCTGCTTTGTGAAGGTGTGATACAGGCTGTAAGACAGGGTTACCCAGGGCTAGTGCTGTGTGATGGAGAGAGACCTGCCTGCTTGGTGAAGGTGTGGTGCAGGCTGTAAGACAGGGTTACTCAGGGCTAGTGCTGTGTGATGGAGAGAGAGACCTGCCTGCTTGGTGAAGGTGTGATACAGGCTGCCAGACAGGGTTACCCAGGGCTAGTGCTGTGTGATGGAGAGAGAGACCTGCCTGCTTGGTGAAGGTGTGATACAGGCTGTAAGACAGGGTTACTCAGGGCTAGTGCTGTGTGATGGAGAGAGAGACCTGCCTGCTTGGTGAAGGTGTGATACAGGCTGTAAGACAGGGTTACTCAGGGCTAGTGCTGTGTGATGGAGAGAGAGACCTGCCTGCTTGGTGAAGGTGTGATACAGGCTGTAAGACAGGGTTACTCAGGGCTAGTGCTGTGTGATGGAGAGAGACCTGCCAGCTTGGTGAAGGTGTGATACAGGCTGTAAGACAGGGTTACTCAGGGCTAGTGCTGTGTGATGGAGAGAGAGACCTGCCTGCTTTGTGAAGGTGTGATACAGGCTGTAAGACAGGGTTACTCAGGGCTAGTGCTGTGTGATGGAGAGAGAGACCCGCCTGCTTGGTGAAGGTGTGATACAGGCTGCCAGACAGGGTTACCCAGGGCTAGTGCTGTGTGATGGAGAGAGAGACCTGCCTGCTTTGTGAAGGTGTGATACAGGCTGTAAGACAGGGTTACTCAGGGCTAGTGCTGTGTGATGGAGAGAGACCTGCCTGCTTGGTGAAGGTGTGATACAGGCTGTAAGACAGGGTTACTCAGGGCTAGTGCTGTGTGATGGAGAGAGACCTGCCTGCTTGGTGAAGGTGTGATACAGGCTGCCAGACAGGGTTACCCAGGGCTAGTGCTGTGTGATGGAGAGAGACCTGCCTGCTTGGTGAAGGTGTGATACAGGCTGTAAGACAGGGTTACTCAGGGCTAGTGCTGTGTGATGGAGAGAGACCTGCCTGCTTGGTGAAGGTGTGATACAGGCTGTAAGACAGGGTTACCCAGGGCTAGTGCTGTGTGATGGAGAGAGAGACCTGCCTGCTTGGTGAAGGTGTGGTGCAGGCTGTAAGACAGGGTTACCCAGGGCTAGTGCTGTGTGATGGAGAGAGAGAGACCTGCCTGCTTGGTGAAGGTGTGGTACAGGCTGTAAGACAGGGTTACTCAGGGCTAGTGCTGTGTGATGGAGAGAGACCTGCCTGCTTGGTGAAGGTGTGATACAGGCTGTAAGACAGGGTTACCCAGGGCTAGTGCTGTGTGATGGAGAGAGAGAGACCTGCCTGCTTGGTGAAGGTGTGATACAGGCTGTAAGACAGGGTTACTCAGGGCTAGTGCTGTGTGATGGAGAGAGACCTGCCTGCTTGGTGAAGGTGTGATACAGGCTGTAAGACAGGGTTACCCAGGGCTAGTGCTGTGTGATGGAGAGAGAGAGACCTGCCTGCTTGGTGAAGGTGTGATACAGGCTGTAAGACAGGGTTACTCAGGGCTAGTGCTGTGTGATGGAGAGAGACCTGCCTGCTTGGTGAAGGTGTGATACAGGCTGTAAGACAGGGTTACCCAGGGCTAGTGCTGTGTGATGGAGAGAGACCTGCCTGCTTGGTGAAGGTGTGATACAGGCTGTAAGACAGGGTTACCCAGGGCTAGTGCTGTGTGATGGAGAGAGACCTGCCTGCTTGGTGAAGGTGTGATACAGGCTGTAAGACAGGGTTACCCAGGGCTAGTGCTGTGTGATGGAGAGAGAGACCTGCCTGCTTGGTGAAGGTGTGATACAGGCTGTAAGACAGGGTTACTCAGGGCTAGTGCTGTGTGATGGAGAGAGACCTGCCTGCTTGGTGAAGGTGTGATACAGGCTGTAAGACAGGGTTACCCAGGGCTAGTGCTGTGTGATGGAGAGAGACCTGCCTGCTTGGTGAAGGTGTGATACAGGCTGCCAGACAGGGTTACCCAGGGCTAGTGCTGTGTGATGGAGAGAGACCTGCCTGCTTGGTGAAGGTGTGATACAGGCTGTAAGACAGGGTTACTCAGGGCTAGTGCTGTGTGATGGAGAGAGACCTGCCTGCTTGGTGAAGGTGTGGTGCAGGCTGCCAGACAGGGTGATGGTTCTCCTGGGAAGGTACTGGGGCAGCGTCTCATACAGGTAAACACACAGCATCAACATCAGAACAGGGTTAGAGTCTGACAGCTCTGTGGGCTGGATGTCGATGTCCAGGCAGAGCAGTGTGAAGGCCTGGCTGAGGATGATACTGTTGTGGAGGTTCTGTTCCAGGCGGCTGATGCTGGTGTACATCCTCTGGAGATGACTGGGGATCTGAGGGACCGGAGAGACCAGAGGGGGGGACAGTCAACACTGGGCCAGGTTCCCAGACACAGATTAAGCCTTATCTGCTACCACAGTCAGACGAATCAAAACCAGTCGAGTTTAGATGAGTCTAGATTTACTGACAATTTCCCACAGAGTAGACGAGGACAAGAGTAGACCAGAAATAGGAGGAGAGAACACATGTACCCAGTACCCACTGTATATAGCCTCCACATTGACTCTGTACCAGTACCCCCTGTATATAGCCTCCACATTGACTCTGTACCGGTAACCCCTGTATATAGCCTCCACATTGACTCTGTACCCGGTACCCATTGTATATAGCCTCCACATTGACTCTGTACCGGTACCCCCTGTATATAGCCTCCACATTGACTCTGTACCGGTACCCCCTGTATATAGTCTCCACATTGACTCTGTACCGGTACCCCCTGTATATAGCCTCCACATTGACTCTGTACCAGTACCCTCTGTATATAGCCTCCATATTGACTCTGTACCGGTACCCTCTGTATATAGCCTCCACATTGACTCTGTACCGGTACCCTCTGTATATAGCCTCCACATTGACTCTGTACCGGTACCCCCTGTATATAGTCTCCACATTGACTCTGTACCAGTAGACTCTGTATATAGTCTCCACATTGACTCTGTACCAGTAGACTCTGTATATAGCCTCCACATTGACTCTGTACCAGTACCCTCTGTATATAGCCTCCACATTGACTCTGTACCAGTACCCTCTGTAAATAGCCTCCACATTGACTCTGTACCCGGTACCCCCTGTATATAGTCTCCACATTGACTCTGTACCAGTACCCTCTGTATATAGCCTCCACATTGACTCTGTACCGGTACCCCCTGTATATAGCCTCCACATTGACTCTGTACCGGTACCCCCTGTAAATAGCCTCCACATTGACTCTGTACCAGTACCCCCTGTATATAGCCTCCACATTGACTCTGTACCAGTAGCCCCTGTATATAGCCTCCACATTGACTCTGTACCAGTACCCCCTGTATATAGCCTCCACATTGACTCTGTACCGGTAACCCCTGTATATAGCCTCCACATTGACTCTGTACCCGGTACCCATTGTATATAGCCTCCACATTGACTCTGTACCGGTACCCCCTGTATATAGCCTCCACATTGACTCTGTACCGGTACCCCCTGTATATAGTCTCCACATTGACTCTGTACCGGTACCCCCTGTATATAGCCTCCACATTGACTCTGTACCAGTACCCTCTGTATATAGCCTCCATATTGACTCTGTACCGGTACCCTCTGTATATAGCCTCCACATTGACTCTGTACCAGTACCCTCTGTATATAGCCTCCACATTGACTCTGTACCGGTACCCCCTGTATATAGTCTCCACATTGACTCTGTACCAGTAGACTCTGTATATAGTCTCCACATTGACTCTGTACCAGTAGACTCTGTATATAGCCTCCACATTAACTCTGTACCAGTACCCCCTGTATATAGCCTCCACATTGACTCTGTACCAGTACCCTCTGTATATAGCCTCCACATTAACTCTGTACCAGTACCCCCTGTATATAGCCTCCACATTGACTCTGTACCAGTACCCTCTGTATATAGCCTCCACATTGACTCTGTACCAGTACCCTCTGTATATAGCCTCCACATTAACTCTGTACCAGTACCCCCTGTATATAGCCTCCACATTGACTCTGTACCGGTACCCTCTGTATATAGCCTCCACATTAACTCTGTACCAGTACCCCCTGTATATAGCCTCCACATTGACTCTGTACCAGTACCCCTGTATATAGCCTCCACATTGACTCTGTACCAGTACCCCTGTATATAGCCTCCACATTAACTCTGTACCAGTACCCCTGTATATAGCCTCCACATTAACTCTGTACCAGTACCCCCTGTATATAGCCTCCACATTGACTCTGTACCAGTACCCCCTGTATATAGCCTCCACATTGACTCTGTACCAGTACCCCCTGTATATAGCCTCCACATTAACTCTGTACCAGTACCCCCTGTATATAGCCTCCACATTGACTCTGTACCGGTACCCCTGTATATAGCCTCCACATTGACTCTGTACCAGTACCCCTGTATATAGCCTCCACATTAACTCTGTACCAGTACCCCCTGTATATAGCCTCCACATTAACTCTGTACCAGTAACCCCTGTATATAGCCTCCACATTGACTCTGTACCAGTATCCCCTGTATATAGCCTCCACATTAACTCTGTACCAGTAACCCCTGTATATAGCCTCCACATTGACTCTGTACCAGTACCCTCTGTATATAGCCTCCACATTAACTCTGTACCAGTACCCCCTGTATATAGCCTCCACATTAACTCTGTACCAGTAACCCCTGTATATAGCCTCCACATTGACTCTGTACCAGTACCCTCTGTATATAGCCTCCACATTAACTCTGTACCGGTACCCCCTGTATATAGCCTCCACATTAACTCTGTACCGGTAACCCCTGTATATAGCCTCCACATTGACTCTGTACCAGTACCCTCTGTATATAGCCTCCACATTGACTCTGTACCAGTACCCCTGTATATAGCCTCCACATTGACTCTGTACCAGTACCCCTGTATATAGCCTCCACATTGACTCTGTACCAGTACCCCTGTATATAGCCTCCACATTGACTCTGTACCAGTACCCTCTGTATATAGCCTCCACATTGACTCTGTACCAGTACCCCCTGTATATAGCCTCCACATTGACTCTGTACCAGTACCCTCTGTATATAGCCTCCACATTGACTCTGTACCAGTACCCCCTGTATATAGCCTCCACATTAACTCTGTACCAGGACTCTCTGTAAACAGCCTCGCTTGTTATTTTACTGTCACTGTTTAATTTTGTGTTACTTTTATTTTCTATTATCAATTTTTTACTTGACACTTATTTCTTAATTTTTTCTTAAATCTTCTTAAAGCATCGTTGGTTATTGTTGTATTCGGAGCATGTGACAAATAACATTTGATTTGATTTAATTTGATTTTTTAACACAGGCCCGTACCAGAAAGGGACAGTAGGCAGCCAGCACAGCAGCCAGAACCAGGCCGTCTGCCAGGTCCAGGTCAAAGTTCACCACCCAGCGGGCTGATGGCACGTCTCCTGGTTAAAGAGCAGAATATAGGTAACAGAAGAGTTATGGATGTCTCTGTCTCTACCTCTGTCAATCTCTGTCTCTACCTCCCTGTCTCGACCTCTGTCAATCTCTGTCTCTACCTCTCTGTCTCTACCTCTCTGTCTCTACCTCTCTGTCTCTACCTCTCTGTCTCTACCTCTCTGTCTCTACCTCTCTGTCTCTACCTCTCTGTCTCTACCTCTCTGTCTCTACATCTCTGTCTCTACCTCTCTGTCTCTACATCTCTGTCTCTACATCTCTGTCTCTACCTCTCTGTCTTTACATCTCTGTCTCTACCTCTCTGTCTCTACCTCTCTGTCTCTACCTCTCTGTCTCTACCTCTCTGTCTCTACCTCCCTGTCTCTACCTCTCTGTCTCTACATCTCTGTCTCTACCTCTCTGTCTCTACCTCTCTGTCTCTACCTCTCTGTCTCTACCTCTCTGTCTCTACCTCTACCTCTGTCAATCTCTGTCTCTACCTCCCTGTCTCGACCTCTGTCAATCTCTGTCTCTACCTCTCTGTCTCTACGACCTCTCTGTCTCTACCTCTCTGTCTCTACCTCTCTGTCTCTTTCTCAACACCCCCCTCCTACCTGTAGAGGTGAGTGGGCTCCAGACGGTAGTCCTCATGCTGTGGTAGTGCAGGTTGAGCCAGGTGAGTAGCCTCCTCTCCCAGGTGGAGTAGATGTTAGAGGTCAGGGGCTTTGGGTTGATCCTGGGGACCTGCTGCTCCATGCTGCCACTGTCACAGCTCTGGAGGCCCAGGGACAAGGGACCCTCTGTCACCCGCGGCAGGACTAGCACCTGGGGAGGAGGGGACAGACACAGATACATTTCTCAGACTGCTGATCAGGACACAGAGGGAGAGAGAGAGAGAAAGAGATATATAGAGAGAGACCGGGAGAGAGACAGTCAGAGATTTGTGACCTGTTGCCACAAGAAAAGGGCAACCAGTGAAGAACAAACACCATTGTAAATACAACCCATATTTATGCTTATTTATTTTTGCTTGTGTACTTTAACCATTTGTACATTGTTACAACACTGTATGTATATATACAGTGGGGCAAAAAATTATTTAGTCAGCCACCAATTGTGCAAGTTCTCCCACTTAAAAAGATGAGAGAGGCCTGTAATTTTCATCATAGGTACACTTCAACTATGACAGACAAAATGAGAGAGAAAAAAATCCAGAAAATCACATTGTATGATTTTTAATGAATTTATTTGCAAATTATGGTGGAAAATAAGTATTTGGCACCTACAAACAAGCAAGATTTCTGGCTCTCACAGACCTGTAACTTCTTCTTTAAGAGGCTCCTCTGTCCTCCACTCGTTACCTGTATTAGTGGCACCTGTTTGAACTTGTTATCAGTATAAAAGACACCTGTCCACAACCTCAAACAGTCACACTCCAAACTCCACTGTGGCCAAGACCAAAGAGCTGTCAAAGGACACCAGAAACAAAATTGTAGACCTGCACCAGGCTGGGAAGACTGAATCTGCAATAGGTAAGCAGCTTGGTTTGAAGAAATCAACTGTGGGAGCAATTATTAGGAAATGGAAGACATACAAGACCACTGATAATCTCCCTCGATCTGGGGCTCCACGCAAGATCTCACCCCGTGGGGTCAAAATGATCACACGGGGGGACTTAGTGAATGACCTGCAGAGAGCTGGGACCAAAGTAACAAAGCCTACCATCAGTAACACACTACGCCGCCAGGGACTCAAATCCTGCAGTGCCAGACGTGTCCCCATGCTTAAAACCTGTTGAGGCTCGGGACAATACTGCCCCCTTTGGATGAATTGTGTGCCCAGAGTAAACAAAAAAAAAAGTGTCAAAAATGGCTAATATATGCATATAATAATTATTATTGAATAGAAAACACTCTAAAGCTTCTAAAACCGTTCAAATTATGTCTGTATGTAAAGCAGAAGTCACAGGGCAGCCATTCTCCCAAACTCTCTCTCTCTCCTAAGAAAGTTGCTCCAACTTTGACGTCATCGCCCCCACCCTTCCCAACCAGCTACGGATCTGGGAACAGTTTCTATCTCTTCAGCGCGCTCTCGTCTTTCAATGAGACGTGGAACGGAGAAAATAGCACGAGCTTTGACTGCTTGGCGGGCAAAATACTGAGGTGTCACAAGTTTTCAGGTGCGCGCTCTGTGAAAAGGGTCTTTTTGTTCCAGCTTGCTTGAGGAGAGTTCGTTATGTTTGATTTAATCGCCAATTGTTTTGTACGTTAAAAACATCCTAAAGCTTGATTCTGCACTTAGTTTGACCAGTTTAGTCGACATATAATATGTAAATTTGAAGTTTTGATGCGCAATTTTCGTGATCAGAAGTCCTTTTTGGGGTAATTCACCTGAAGATGTTAGCATTTGCTAATACAAAGACACACCAACAGCAACCAAACGTTATATTAGGTAAGTATAACTCCTTCCACGACATTCTTGTCGAAGACCATCAAAGGTAAGGGAATATTTATGTTATAAAATTGTATTTTTGTCGACTCCAACATAGTAGAGAAATAATGCTAATGCCTGAGCGCCGTCTCAGATTATTGAATAGTGAACGAGTTCTGTAATGTTAAAAATAAATGTAACACAGCGTTTGCATTAAGAAGAAGTGTATCTTTCTAAATATATGTAGAACATGTATATTTAGTCAAAGTTTATGATGTTTATTGCTGTTATCTGGCGTTAGCTGCCGGAGCTATTTATAATTTCTCCGGACATTTCTGATGCATTTTTTGAACATGGCTCAATGTAAACAGAGATTTATGGATATAAATTGCATATTATTGAAAAAAACATACATGTACTGTGTAACATGTGCTATTACTGTCATCTGATGAAGATTTTCAAAAGGTTAGTGAATTATTTTTCTTTTAATCCTGCGTTTGTGATTGTGCTCTTTTGCATAGCAATGTGGCTACATATTGTATGCTTTCCTAGTGGTGGTTTAACATAAATATGTGCTATGTTTTCGCTGTAAAACATTTTAAAATTCTGACACGCTGGGTAGATGAACAAGGTGTTTATCTTATATTTAAGCTATTGGACTTGTTAATGTGTGGAGGTTAAATATTTTTAAGAATATTTTTGCTTTCCCTGCGCCACCGTTTGAGCTGAACGGGGGGGGGTGGTGTTCCCAGTTGGGAACCTGCAGCCCCTTCAGGTTAAGCCAGTACATGTCCAGGCCCATCTGAAGTTTGCTAGAGAGCATTTGGATGATCCAGAAGAAGATTGGGAGAATGTCATATGGTCAGATGAAACCAAAATATAACTTTTTGGTAAAAACTCAACTCGTCGTGTTTGGAGGACAAAGAATGCCGAGTTGCATCCAAAGAACACCATACCTACTGTGAAGCATGGGGATGGAAACATCATGCTTTGGGGCTGTTTTTCTGCAAAGGGACCAGGACGACTGATCTGTGTAAAGGAAAGAATGAATGGGGCCATGTATCGTGAGATTTTGAGTGAAAACCTCCTTCCATCAGCAAGGGCATTGAAGATGAAACGTGGCTAGGTCTTTCAGCATGACAACAGCCCCAAAATATCACTGCTCTAGAGGAGATCTGCATGGAGGAATGGGCCAAAATACCAGCAACAGTGTGTGAAAACCTTGTGAAGACTTACAGAAAACATTTGACCTCTGTCATTGCCAAGAAAGAGTATATAACAAAGTATTGAGATAAACTTTTGTTATTGACCAAATACTTATTTTCCACCATAATTTGCAAATAAATTCATTAAAAATCCTACAATGTGATTTTTTTGTCTGTCATAGTTGAAGTGTACCTATGATGAAAATTACAGGCCTCTCTCATCTTTTTAAGTGGGAGAACTTGCACAATTGGTGGCTGACTAAATAATTTCTTGCCCCACTGTATATAATATGACATTTGTCTTTATTGTTTTGAAACTTCTGTATGTGTAATGTTTCCTGTTCATGTTTATTGTTTATTTCACTTTTGTATATTATCTACCTCACTGGCTTTGGCAATGGTAACACATGTCTCCCATGCCAATAAAGCCCCTTGAATTGAAATTGAGAGAGAGAGAGAGAGAGAGAGAGAGAGAGAGAGAACACTCTCTTGCCTTGTAGGTCTGCAGTAGAACATCCATCCAGGCCCTTTTACTGAGGGATTCAAAGACCTTGCTGCTGTAGTCCAGCCCCCTCTGATCACACTGGGACTGGGCCTGTAGAGAGCTCCAGTGGCTGAACTCCTGGGAGTCTAACAGGTACTCGGGTCTGATGTGGGACAGACAGGCTCCCTGCCTCCTGAAGATCACAACACAGTGAGTAGGCCGGTGAGGGTGTGTGCCTGCGTACGGCGACCGGCGGAGTTGTCCGTGTATGAGTGATTAAGTGTCTGTGTGGTACCTGAGGAAGGCCAGCAACACTGTGTTCCAGTGGAGCAGCTGCTGCACGCGCTCAGTGAGGTTGCAGGGCAGCGATTGGTTGGTGCTCACACCAGGAAGTGTCTGTCCGCTCAGGTGACGCAGCATGTCGTAGATGGTCCGTGTGTCTTTACCTTGACTCATAAGGTACGAGTTCCTCCACTCACTAGAGCTGGAGTCTACTGTCTGGACTCTACATACCACCCTGGGAGAGATAGATAGAGAGGACAGAGGAGAGAGAGAGAGAGAGGAGATATGAGAGAGAGAGGGGAGGGAGAAAGAGAGAGGGGGAGGGAGAAAGAGAGAAAGAGGGGAGGGAGAAAGAGAGAGAGAGAGAGAGAGAGAGAAAGAGAGAGAGAGAGAGAGAGAGAGAGAGAGAGAGAGAGAGAGAGAGAGAGAGAGAGAGAGAGAGGAGAAAGAGAGAGAGAGAGAGAGAGAGAGAAAGGAGAAAGAGAGAGAGAGAGAGAGGGGAGGGAGAAAGAGAGAGAGAGGGGAGGGAGAAAGAGAGAGAGAGAGAGAGAGAGAGAGAGAGAGAGAGAGAGAGAGAGGGAAAGAGAGAGAGAGGAGAAAGAGAGAGCGAGAGGAGAAAGAGAGAGAGAGAGAGAGAGGAGAGAGAAAGAGAGAGAGGAGAGAGAAAGAGAGAGAGAGGGGAGGGAGAAAGAGAGAGAGAGAGAGAGAGAGAGAGAAGAGAGAGAGAGAGAGAGAGAAGAGAGAGAGAGAGAGGAGAAAGAGAGAGAGAGAGAGAGAGAGAGAGGAGAAAGAGAGAGAGAGAGAGAGAAAGAGGAGAGAGAGAGAGAGAGAGAGAGAGAGAGAGAGAGAGAGAGAGAGAGAGAGAGAGAGAGAGAGAGAGAAAGAGAGAGAGAGAGGAGAAAGAGAGAGAGAGAGGGAGAAAGAGAGAGAGAGGAGAGACTAATAATAACATAACGTAATGAAAACATAAAATAAAAATATGTGTGACGGATACCAGTCCATCTACCTTCTGAGAGAGCGTGGTAGAGAGATAAGGTTTACCTTCTGAGAGAGTGTGGTAGAGAGATGAGGTTTACCTTCTGAGAGAGTGTGGTAGAGAGATGAGGTTTACCTTCTGAGAGAGTGTGGTAGAGCGATGAGGTTTACCTTCTGAGAGAGTGTGGTAGAGAGATGAGGTTTACCTTCTGAGAGAGCGTGGTAGAGAGATGAGGTTTACATTCTGAGAGAGCGTGGTAGAGAGATGAGGTTTACCTTCTGAGAGAGCGTGGTAGAGAGATGAGGTTTACCTTCTGAGAGAGTGTGGTAGAGCGATGAGGTTTACCTTCTGAGAGAGTGTGGTAGAGAGATGAGGTTTACCTTCTGAGAGAGCGTGGTAGAGAGATGAGGTTTACCTTCTGAGAGAGCGTGGTAGAGAGATGAGGTTTACACTCAGAGAGAGTGTGGTAGAGAGATGAGGTTTACACTCAGAGAGCGTGGTAGAGAGATGAGGTTTACCTTCTGAGAGAGCGTGGTAGAGAGATGAGGTTTACCTTCTGAGAGAGTGTGGTAGAGAGATGAGGTTTACCTTCTGAGAGAGTGTGGTAGAGAGATGAGGTTTACCTTCTGAGAGAGTGTGGTAGAGAGATGAGGTTTACCTTCTGAGAGAGCGTGGTAGAGAGATGAGGTTTACACTCAGAGAGAGTGTGGTAGAGAGATGAGGTTTACACTCAGAGAGAGTGTGGTAGAGAGATGAGGTTTACCTTCTGAGAGAGCGTGGTAGAGAGATGGGGTTTGGTCCACGGGGCCAGCCAAACTGACTGAACCACTTCTGTACGGCCTGCAAGCAATCAAGCAATCACATTTAGCTATACAGCCTTTGTTCTATCAGCAGTTGTCCCAGAGTGATTTACCAGTTGTTACCTGCAGGATGCTGTGGTAGTACAACCCCTCCTCTGAGTCCTGCCCTGGAAACACTGGTATACCCTGCTGCTGCCACTGCTGCTGGTCAGTCACACCATCCGTCTCTCTCTCACCCTCTGTCTCCTTCTGGGGCCAGTCCTCCTTCCCTCTGGGTCCTGGTCCTGCACTCCCAGTCCGACTCCTGCTGTCTCCAGAGTCTGAGGACAGGTCAATATGTTTGATTCAGCTTGGAATGGGCACTCTGGGGTTATTATTTGGGATTGTGGTAGTGGTACCTTTGTAGGGGGAAGGCCCCAGTACTTCACCGTACTTCACATAGTGTATTTGACCAGGTCTGGTGTGTAGCAGTGTAGCTGTAGAGGTGTGTCTCACCAGAGGTGGAGTGATTACTGGTGGAGGAGAGGAAAGCGAAGGTGGAGGAGGAAGTGTAGCGAGAGAGAGGGCTGGGGGAGTAGCATGGCTGTAGCACCGCCTTCCCTGTCATCTGAGAGGGCCCTGATTCGCCGCTGCAGCCGCTCAGACAACCTGAGTGACAACCACATGGACCAGTTAGGGTGGGGGTGGAAGAACAGAGATACTTAGATTAGTAGACAGTCCTCCTCAGTGTGAGTGTATGAATGCTGTACACGGTGCAGTGTGTTGTGGGTACAGAACAGGACAGCAAGACGTACCACTCTTGAGGACTATCTGTTGCTCAGAGCGGTGCAGAGCCAGGTAGGGCCACACTGTCAACAAACTGTTATCTGCTGTAGCACAGACCTCCACCCTGAACCTGAAGAGACCGACAGATAGGAGAGAAATGAATACATCATGTACAACTCTGACTAAGACAGGAGAGAGAGAGGAGGAGAAAATGAATACATCATGTACAACTCTGACTAAGACAGGAGAGAGAGAGGAGGAGAGAAATGAATACATCATGTACAACTCTGACTAAGACAGGAGAGAGAGGGAGGAGAGAAATGAATACATCATGTACAACTCTGACTAAGACAGGAGAGAGAGAGGAGGAGAGAAATGAATACATCATGTACAACTCTGACTAAGACAGGAGAGAGAGAGGAGGAGAGAAATGAATACATCATGTACAACTCTGACTAAGACAGGAGAGAGAGAGGAGGAGAGAAATGAATACATCATGTACAACTCTGACTAAGACAGGAGAGAGAGAGGAGGAGAGAAATGAATACATCATGTACAACTCTGACTAAGACAGGAGAGAGAGAGGAGGAGAGAAATGAATACATCATGTACAACTCTGACTAAGACAGGAGAGAGAGAGGAGGAGAGAAATGAATACATCATGTACAACTCTGACTAAGACAGGAGAGAGAGAGGAGGAGAGAAATGAATACATCATGTACAACTCTGACTAAGACAGGAGAGAGAGAGGAGGAGAGAAATGAATACATCATGTACAACTCTGACTAAGACAGGAGAGAGAGAGGAGGAGAGAAATGAATACATCATGTACAACTCTGACTAAGACAGGAGAGAGAGAGGAGGAGAGAAATGAATACATCATGTACAACTCTGACTAAGACAGGAGAGAGAGAGGAGGAGAGAAATGAATACATCATGTACAACTCTGACTAAGACAGGAGAGAGAGAGGAGGAGAGAAATGAATACATCATGTACAACTCTGACTAAGACAGGAGAGAGAGAGAGGAGGAGAGAAATGAATACATCATGTACAACTCTGACTAAGACAGGAGGAGAGAGAGGAGGAGAGAAATGAATACATCATGTACAACTCTGACTAAGACAGGAGAGAGAGGAGGAGAGAAATGAATACATCATGTACAACTCTGACTAAGACAGGAGAGAGAGAGGAGGAGAGAAATGAATACATCATGTACAACTCTGACTAAGACAGGAGAGAGAGAGGAGGAGAGAAATGAATACATCATGTACAACTCTGACTAAGACAGGAGAGAGAGAGGAGGAGAGAAATGAATACATCATGTACAACTCTGACTAAGACAGGAGAGAGAGAGGAGGAGAGAAATGAATACATCATGTACAACTCTGACTAAGACAGGAGAGAGAGAGGAGGAGAGAAATGAATACATCATGTACAACTCTGACTAAGACAGGAGAGAGAGAGGAGGAGAGAAATGAATACATCATGTACAACTCTGACTAAGACAGGAGAGAGAGAGGAGGAGAGAAATGAATACATCATGTACAACTCTGACTAAGACAGGAGAGAGAGAGGAGGAGAGAAATGAATACATCATGTACAACTCTGACTAAGACAGGAGAGAGAGAGGAGGAGAGAAATGAATACATCATGTACAACTCTGACTAAGACAGGAGAGAGAGAGGAGGAGAGAAATGAATACATCATGTACAACTCTGACTAAGACAGGAGAGAGAGAGGAGGAGAGAAATGAATACATCATGTACAACTCTGACTAAGACAGGAGAGAGAGAGGAGGAGAGAAATGAATACATCATGTACAACTCTGACTAAGACAGGAGAGAGAGAGGAGGAGAGAAATGAATACATCATGTACAACTCTGACTAAGACAGGAGAGAGAGAGGAGGAGAGAAATGAATACATCATGTACAACTCTGACTAAGACAGGAGAGAGAGAGAGGAGAGAAATGAATACATCATGTACAACTCTGACTAAGACAGGAGAGAGAGAGGAGGAGAGAAATGAATACATCATGTACAACTCTGACTAAGACAGGAGAGAGAGAGGAGGAGAGAAATGAATACATCATGTACAACTCTGACTAAGACAGGAGAGAGAGAGGAGGAGAGAAATGAATACATCATGTACAACTCTGACTAAGACAGGAGAGAGAGAGGAGGAGAGAAATGAATACATCATGTACAACTCTGACTAAGACAGGAGAGAGAGAGGAGGAGAGACATGAATACATCATGTACAACTCTGACTAAGACAGGAGAGAGAGAGGAGGAGAGAAATGAATACATCATGTACAACTCTGACTAAGACAGGAGAGAGAGGGAGGAGAGAAATGAATACATCATGTACAACTCTGACTAAGACAGGAGAGAGAGAGGAGGAGAGAAATGAATACATCATGTACAACTCTGACTAAGACAGGAGAGAGAGAGGAGGAGAGAAATGAATACATCATGTACAACTCTGACTAAGACAGGAGAGAGAGAGGAGGAGAGAAATGAATACATCATGTACAACTCTGACTAAGACAGGAGGAGAGAGAGGAGGAGAGAAATGAATACATCATGTACAACTCTGACTAAGACAGGAGAGAGAGAGGAGGAGAGAAATGAATACATCATGTACAACTCTGACTAAGACAGGAGAGAGAGAGGAGGAGAGAAATGAATACATCATGTACAACTCTGACTAAGACAGGAGAGAGAGAGGAGGAGAGAAATGAATACATCATGTACAACTCTGACTAAGACAGGAGAGAGAGAGAGGAGGAGAGAAATGAATACATCATGTACAACTCTGACTAAGACAGGAGAGAGAGAGGAGGAGAGAAATGAATACATCATGTACAACTCTGACTAAGACAGGAGAGAGAGAGAGGAGGAGAGAAATGAATACATCATGTACAACTCTGACTAAGACAGGAGAGAGAGAGGAGGAGAGAAATGAATACATCATGTACAACTCTGACTAAGACAGGAGAGAGAGAGGAGGAGAGAAATGAATACATCATGTACAACTCTGACTAAGACAGGAGAGAGAGAGAGAGGAGAGAGAAATGAATACATCATGTACAACTCTGACTAAGACAGGAGAGAGAGAGGAGGAGAGAAATGAATACATCATGTACAACTCTGACTAAGACAGGAGAGAGAGAGGAGGAGAGAAATGAATACATCATGTACAACTCTGACTAAGACAGGAGAGAGAGAGGAGGAGAGAAATGAATACATCATGTACAACTCTGACTAAGACAGGAGAGAGAGAGGAGGAGAGAAATGAATACATCATGTACAACTCTGACTAAGACAGGAGGAGAGAGAGGAGGAGAGAAATGAATACATCATGTACAACTCTGACTAAGACAGGAGAGAGAGAGGAGGAGAGAAATGAATACATCATGTACAACTCTGACTAAGACAGGAGAGAGAGAGGAGGAGAGAAATGAATACATCATGTACAACTCTGACTAAGACAGGAGAGAGAGAGGAGGAGAGAAATGAATACATCATGTACAACTCTGACTAAGACAGGAGAGAGAGAGAGAGGAGGAGAGAAATGAATACATCATGTACAACTCTGACTAAGACAGGAGAGAGAGAGGAGGAGAGAAATGAATACATCATGTACAACTCTGACTAAGACAGGAGAGAGAGAGGAGGAGAGAAATGAATACATCATGTACAACTCTGACTAAGACAGGAGAGAGAGAGGAGGAGAGAAATGAATACATCATGTACAACTCTGACTAAGACAGGAGAGAGAGAGGAGGAGAGAAATGAATACATCATGTACAACTCTGACTAAGACAGGAGAGAGAGAGGAGGAGAGAAATGAATACATCATGTACAACTCTGACTAAGACAGGAGAGAGAGAGGAGGAGAGAAATGAATACATCATGTACAACTCTGACTAAGACAGGAGAGAGAGAGGAGGAGAGAAATGAATACATCATGTACAACTCTGACTAAGACAGGAGAGAGAGAGGGAGGAGAGAAATGAATACATCATGTACAACTCTGACTAAGACAGGAGAGAGAGAGGAGGAGAGAAATGAATACATCATGTACAACTCTGACTAAGACAGGAGAGAGAGAGGAGGAGAGAAATGAATACATCATGTACAACTCTGACTAAGACAGGAGAGAGAGAGGAGGAGAGAAATGAATACATCATGTACAACTCTGACTAAGACAGGAGAGAGAGAGGAGGAGAGAAATGAATACATCATGTACAACTCTGACTAAGACAGGAGAGAGAGAGGAGGAGAGAAATGAATACATCATGTACAACTCTGACTAAGACAGGAGAGAGAGAGGAGGAGAGAAATGAATACATCATGTACAACTCTGACTAAGACAGGAGAGAGAGAGGAGGAGAGAAATGAATACATCATGTACAACTCTGACTAAGACAGGAGAGAGAGAGGAGGAGAGAAATGAATACATCATGTACAACTCTGACTAAGACAGGAGAGAGAGAGGAGGAGAGAAATGAATACATCATGTACAACTCTGACTAAGACAGGAGAGAGAGAGAGAGGAGGAGAGAAATGAATACATCATGTACAACTCTGACTAAGACAGGAGAGAGAGAGGAGGAGAGAAATGAATACATCATGTACAACTCTGACTAAGACAGGAGAGAGAGAGGAGGAGAGAAATGAATACATCATGTACAACTCTGACTAAGACAGGAGAGAAGAGGAGGAGAGAAATGAATACATCATGTACAACTCTGACTAAGACAGGAGAGAGAGAGGAGGAGAGAAATGAATACATCATGTACAACTCTGACTAAGACAGGAGAGAGAGAGGAGGAGAGAGAGGAGGAGAGAAATGAATACATCATGTACAACTCTGACTAAGACAGGAGAGAGAGAGGAGGAGAGAAATGAATACATCATGTACAACTCTGACTAAGACAGGAGAGAGAGAGGAGGAGAGAAATGAATACATCATGTACAACTCTGGACTAAGACAGGAGAGAGAGAGGAGGAGAGAAATGAATACATCATGTACAACTCTGACTAAGACAGGAGAGAGAGAGGAGGAGAGAAATGAATACATCATGTACAACTCTGACTAAGACAGGAGAGAGAGAGGAGGAGAGAAATGAATACATCATGTACAACTCTGACTAAGACAGGAGAGAGAGAGAGGAGAGAAATGAATACATCATGTACAACTCTGGACTAAGACAGGAGAGAGAGAGGAGGAGAGAAATGAATACATCATGTACAACTCTGACTAAGACAGGAGAGAGAGAGGAGGAGAGAAATGAATACATCATGTACAACTCTGACTAAGACAGGAGAGAGAGAGGAGGAGAGAAATGAATACATCATGTACAACTCTGACTAAGACAGGAGAGAGAGAGGAGGAGAGAAATGAATACATCATGTACAACTCTGACTAAGACAGGAGAGAGAGAGGAGGAGAGAAATGAATACATCATGTACAACTCTGACTAAGACAGGAGAGAGAGAGGAGGAGAGAAATGAATACATCATGTACAACTCTGACTAAGACAGGAGAGAGAGGAGGAGAGAAATGAATACATCATGTACAACTCTGACTAAGACAGGAGAGAGAGAGGAGGAGAGAAATTAATACATCATGTACAACTCTGACTAAGACAGGAGAGAGAGAGGAGGAGAGAAATGAATACATCATGTACAACTCTGACTAAGACAGGAGAGAGAGAGGAGGAGAGAGAGGAGGAGAGAAATGAATACATCATGTACAACTCTGGACTAAGACAGGAGAGAGAGAGGAGGAGAGACAAGGCAAGAAGGGCCTTCTATGCCATCAAAAGGAACATAAAATTCAACATACCAATTAGGTTCTGGCTAAAAAAATACTTGAATCAGTCATAGAGCCCATTGGCCTTTATGGTTGTGAGGTCTGGGGTCCGCTCACCAACCAAGACTTCACAAAATGGGACAAACACCAAATTGAGACTGCATGCAGAATTCTGCAAAAATATCCTCCGTGTACAACGTAGAACACCAAATAATGCCTGCAGAGCAGAATTAGGCCGATACCCACTAATGATCAAAATCCAGAAAAGAGCCGTTAAATTCTACAACCACCTAAAAGGAAGCGATTCCCAAACCTTCCATAACAAATCCAGCACCTACAGAGAGATGAATCTGGAGAAGAGTCTCCTAAGCAAGCTGGTCCTGGGGCTCTGTTCACAAACACAAACACACCCCACAGAGCCCCAGGACAGCAGCACAATTAGACTCAACCAAATCATGAGAAAGAAAAAAGATAATTACTTGGAAAGAATTAACAAAAAAAGCAGAGCAAACTAGAATGCTGTTTGGCCCTAAACAGAGAGTACACAGTGGCAGAATACCTGACCACTGTGACTGACCCAAACTTAAGGAAAGCTTTGACTATGTACAGACTCAGTGAGCATAGCCTTGCTATTGAGAAAGGCCGCCGTAGGCAGACATGGCTCTCAAGAGAAGACAGGCTATGTGCTCACTGCCCACAAAATGAGGTGGAAACTGAGCTGCACTTTCTAACCTCCTGCCAAATGTATGACCATATTAGAGACACATATTTCCCTCAGATTACACAGATCCACAAAGAATTCGAAAAAAAATCCAATTTTGATAAACTTCCATATCTACTGGGTGAAATACCAGTGTGACATTACAGCAGCAAGATTTGGAACCTGTTACCACAAGAAAAGGGCAACCAGTGAAGAACAAACACCATTGTAAATACAACCCATATTTATGCTTATTTATTTTCCCTTGTGTACCCTTAACCATTTGTACATCGTTGCAACACTGTATATACACTGCTCAAAAAAAATAACGCTAAAATAACACATCCTCGATGTGAATGAATGAAATATTCTTATTAAATACTTTTTTCTTTACATAGTTGAATGTGCTGACATCAAAATCACACAAATATTATCCATGGAAATCAAATTTATCAACCCATGGAAGTCTGGATTTGGAGTCACACTCAAAATTAAAGTGGAAAACCACACTACAGGCTGATCCAACTTTGATGTAACGTCCTTAAAACAAGTCAAAATGAGGCTCAGTAGTGTGTGTGGCCTCCACGTGCCTGTATGACCTCCCTACAACGCCTGGGCATGCTCCTGATGAGGTGGCGGATGGTCTCCTGAGGGATCTCCTCCCAGACCTGGACTAAAGCATCCCCCAACTCCTGGACAGTCTGTGGTGCAACGTGGCGTTGGTGGATGGAGCGAGACATGATGTCCCAGATGTGCTCAATAGGATTCAGGTCTGGGGAACGGGCGGGCCAGTCCATAGCATCAATGCCTTCCTCTTGCAGGAACTGCTGACACACTCCAGCCACATGAGGTCTAGCATTGTCTTGCATTAGGAGGAACCCAGGGCCAAACGCACCAGCATATGGTCTCACAAGGGGTCTGAGGATCTCATCTCAGTACTTAATGGCAGTCAGGCTACCTCTGGCGAGCACATGGAGGGCTGTGCGGCCCCCCAAAGAAATGCCACCTCACACCATGACTGACCCACCGCCAAACCGGTCATGCTGGAGGATGTTGCAGGCAGCAGAACGTTCTCCACGGCGTCTCCAGACTCTGTCACGTCTGTCACATGTGCTCAGTGGGAACCTGCTGAAGAGCACAGGGCGCCAGTGGCGAATTTGCCAATCTTGGTGTTCTCTGGCAAATGCCAAACGTCCTGCACGGTGTTGGGCTGTAAGCACAACCCCCATCTGTGGACGTCAGGCCCTTATACCACCCTCATGGAGTCTGTTTCTGACCGTTTGAGCAGACAAATGCACATTTGTGGCCTGCTGGAGGTCAGTTTGCAGGGCTCTGGCAGTGCTCCTCCTGCTCTACCTTGCACAAAGGCGGAGGTAGCGGTCCTGCTGCTGGGTTATTTATTGTTTATTTCACTTTTGCATATTATATACCTAGAGAGAGAGAGAGAATAGAAACAGAGAGAGAGAGAGAGAGCGAGCGAGCGAGAGAAAGAAACAGAGAGAGAAAGAGAGAGAGAGAAAGAAAGAGAGAGAGAGAGAGAGAAAGAAAAAACACAGAGAGAGAGAGACACAGAGAGAGAGAGAGACACAGCGAGAGGGAGACAGAGAGACAGAGAGACAGAGAGAGAGAGAGAGAGAGAGAAATAAACAGAGACAGAGAGAAAGAAAGAAACAGAGAGAGAGAGACACAGAGAGAGACAGAGAGACAGACAGAGAGACAGAGAGAGAGAGAGACAGAGAGAGAGAGAGAAAGAAAAGACACAGAGAGAGAGAGACAGAGAGACAGAGAGAGAGAGACAGAGAGACAGAGAGACAGAGACAGAGAGAGAGAGAGAGAGAGAGAGAAAGAGAGACAGAGAGACAGAGAGAGAGAGAGAGAGAGAGAGAGACAGACAGAGAGAGAGAAAGAGAAAGAGAGAGAGAAAGAAACAGAGAGAGATCTAGAGTGCAAAAGAGAGAGAGATAATGAACAGTATGTGTGGCTGACTGGGACGAGGTTTCCTAAGTATCCGTACCTGTTGTTGAGGTGGTCCAGGAATGTGATGTGTGAGCTGAGGTCCAGGGGCTGAGGGGAGCAGAAGGTCACTGTGCAGCTGATGGGGGTCTGGGGCTCTGTGTGGGTCTGGGGCTCTGTGTGGTTCTGGGGCTCTGTGTGGGTCTGGGGCTCTGTGTGGGTCTGGGGCTCTGTGTGGGTCTGGGGCTCTGTGTGGGTCTGGGGCTCTGTGTGGGTCTGGGGAGGGACGGTGCCGTTGTGGGGCATGCTGACTGAGAGGGGTTTCACCCGACTGCCATCCTTCAGAACCATCTCCTCCACCTCCACACGCAGACAGGAACCACTAGGGTCAGAAGGCAAAGGTCACAGAGGTGAGACTGTATTGCACTATATGGGATTTTAATATATGACTCTATAATGGGACTCTATAATGGGACTCTATAATGGGACTCTATAATGGGACTCTATAATGGGACTCTATAATGGGACCCTATAATGGGACTCTATAATGGGACCCTATAATGGGACTCTATTCTGTATTATTACTGTATGGAAATACAGAACTGTTTATCTGGAGCTGTAACACTGCTGGATCAGGTTATAAATACACAGGCTACCTATCAAAGCATAGAGATCATTACTGTACTACAGTAAACAGTCAGTTAGTGGGTGGAAGCCCATCATGACAGGCAGGTGGATGGGTGGTACAGACCTGGGGTACCCGGTGGGGAGCAGGAAGAGGGTGGTGGTGGAGGGTGTGTCCAGAGGGACAGGGGTGAGGAGGACTCGAGGGGGGAGGAAGGTGATGCTGGGGGGGTGAGGGGTGGCACTGAGAGACAGCACCCTGTAGGGGTGAGGGACTCCCCCCTCCTCCCCCTCTCTCTCCTCCTGCCCCTCCTCAGACAGAAACAGAGGGAGGGACACCTCGATCTGACCCGCTGTCACTGGAAGAAAGAGTGAAGATGCAGAACAAAACACATAAAAAAAAACAGAACCTCCATGAAATTATTCAGTAGCAGCAGGACTCTAAACATAACACCACTTTTGAGGTCGGAAAACCTGGAGTGGTGCAGAGGTCTAAGGCACTGCATCTCAGTGCTAGAGGCGTCACGACAGACCCTGGTTCGATTACAGGCTGTATCACAACCGGCCGTGATTGGGAGTCCCATAGGACGGCGCACAATTGTCCGGGTTTGGCCGACATTGTAAATAATAATTTGCTCTTAACTGACTTGTCATGTTAAATAAATAAAAAACGATGAACTTTGGAGTGTTGTTATTATTATTATATTAACTGTCCACCAAAAGTGAGCTCTGAGGGTGAGGTGAGAGAGGGGTTAACCTGGTGTGACTCTCTCAGGAGAGAGGGAGACAGTGACAGACACACGCTGCAGTGGCTCCAGTGTCCCAGCGGTAGGACAGACAGTGAACAGCCCCTCATTGCTGCTGGTGCTACTGCCCCCTCCTGGTGTTACTGCAGCGCTGCAGTCAATCCTCCAGCTCACCCTCTTGTCAGACACGTTCCTCAGCTCTACGGTCTGGAGACAACAGAGGAGAAGAGCTTCCAGCTGGTTGTAGATCAGCCCAACAACACACAAACTGCCTCTCAGTTGGGAATATCAAGCTCTCTCTCTCTGCCAGCCATGAGAAACATCTGCCATTCAGAATCTACCTGCTTTAGAAGTTGGTGGAGTGGTGAGGTGATGGTAGCTACCTGAGTTTGTGAGGTAGTAGTAACTGAGCCAAAGGGCTCCAGATCAAACTGGAGACTTGATGGGGACATCTCCAGCGGGACACACAGGGCTGAGGGACACACAGGGACAGAATTTCCTAAGTGCTAATTACACAGCTCCTAAACCCCTCTTATTTTCAAACTATTGTCTTATCACAGCTCCTAAACCACTCTTATCTTCAACCTATTGTCTTATCACAACTCCTAAACCACTCTTACCTTCACCCTATTGTCTTATCACAGCTCCTAAACCCCTCTTAGCTTCAACCTATTGTCTTATCTCAGCTCCTAAACCCCTCTTATCTTCAACCTATTGTCTTATCTCAGCTCCTAAACCCCTCTTATTTTCAACCTATTGTCTTATCTCAGGTCCTAAACCCCTCTTATCTTCAACCTATTGTCTTATCTCAGGTCCTAAACCACTCTTATCTTCAACCTATTGTCTTATCACAGCTCCTAAACCCCTCTTATCTTCAACCTATTGTCTTATCTCAGGTCCTAAACCCCTCTTAACTTCAACCTATTGTCTTATCTCAGGTCCTAAACCCCTCTTATCTTCAACCTATTGTCTTATCTCAGGTCCTAAACCACTCTTATCTTCAACCTATTTTCTTATCTCAGAGCCTGGAATGCTGAGTGTGTAGTGTCATTACTGTCTAGTATACTGCAGGGACAGAAACAACATAGCACATTGTGAGGTCATATGGAGTCTTACAAGTATTGGAAACAACGTTGGACGTGGATACAGTGGGAACATGTAGGTCTGAGAAAGTGTGATTTAATTGATGTTTGTGGAAATGTATGTAAATGTTAAGTTGTTTCTTGTTTTTGTCTGTTGTTTGTTTACTGTCAAGGAAAAGCAGCAAGAAAAGTTTATAAAAAATAAATAATAATAGTAATATATATATATGGCTCTCAATATAAATATATATATATTAAGTATACTGCAGGGACAGAATATCTCAGTCCATCTGTTCAGGCCAATGGTTCAGGCAGGCAACTGACACTTTCTGACACTGTATCTCCACCCCTCTAACCTGTGGCCTGCACCCTGCGTGAGAGCGTCTCCATGGCGATGGGCAGCGGGCGCGGGGTGACGATGTGTTGGTCCCGGGAAGAGGAGGACTTGAGGACAGAGCTGGGAGGGGCGGAGGAGGAGGAAGAGGAGGAGGGAGGCATGCCCACACCGTTGACCGTCACAGGCAGGTTGAAGTCATACGCTGCCACCTGCAGGACAAACATAGGAACTACCGACTGATAGAGATGGGATGGGGTTTGGGTCAGTTCAGTTTGGTGTAATGGTGAGGTTAGGATCATGATTATGGTGGGGAGAACTTATCCTTGATGTCTCTGTGTTCAGGGAAAACATGTCTATTATAAACACAGATGTAGGTGGAGTACTGTGGAAGGTGGTTGATGTGTTGGTGATTAATAGACACAGATGTAGGTGGAGTACTGTGGAAGGTGGTTGATGTGTTGGTGATTAATAGACACAGATGTAGGTGGAGTACTGTGGAAGGTGGTTGATGTGTTGGTGATTAATAGACACAGATAGATGTAGGTGGAGTACTGTGGAAGGTGGTTGATGTGTTGGTGATTAATAGACACAGATGTAGGTGGAGTACTGTGGAAGGTGGTTGATGTGTTGGTGATTAATAGACACAGATAGATGTAGGTGGAGTACTGTGGAAGGTGGTTGATGTGTTGGTGATTAATAGACACAGATGTAGGTGGAGTACTGTGGAAGGTGGTTGATGTGTTGGTGATTAATAGACACAGATAGATGTAGGTGGAGTACTGTGGAAGGTGGTTGATGTGTTGGTGATTAATAGACACAGATGTAGGTGGAGTACTGTGGAAGGTGGTTGATGTGTTGGTGATTAATAGACACAGATAGATGTAGGTGGAGTACTGTGGAAGGTGGTTGATTGATGTGTTGGTGATTAATAAACACAGATGTAGGTGGAGTACTGTGGAAGGTGGTTGATTGATGTGTTGGTGATTAATAAACACAGATGTAGGTGGAGTACTGTGGAAGGTGGTTGATGTGTTGGTGATTAATAGACACAGATGTAGGTGGAGTACTGTGGAAGGTGGTTGATGTGTTGGTGATTAATAAACACAGATGTAGGTGGAGTACTGTGGAAGGTGGTTGATGTGTTGGTGATTAATAGACACAGATAGATGTAGGTGGAGTACTGTGGAAGGTGGTTGGTGTGTTGGTGATTAATAAACACAGATAGATGTAGGTGGAGTACTGTGGAAGGTGGTTGATTGATGTGTTGGTGATTAATAGACACAGATAGATGTAGGTGGAGTACTGTGGAAGGTGGTTGATGTGTTGGTGATTAATAAACACAGATAGATGTAGGTGGAGTACTGTGGAAGGTGGTTGATTGATGTGTTGGTGATTAATAGACACAGATAGATGTAGGTGGAGTACTGTGGAAGGTGGTTGATGTGTTGGTGATTAATAGACACAGATAGATGTAGGTGGAGTACTGTGGAAGGTGGTTGATGTGTTGGTGATTAATAGACACAGATGTAGGTGGAGTACTGTGGAAGGTGGTTGATGTGTTGGTGATTAATAGACACAGATAGATGTAGGTGGAGTACTGTGGAAGGTGGTTGATGTGTTGGTGATTAATAGACACAGATAGATGTAGGTGGAGTACTGTGGAAGGTGGTTGATGTGTTGGTGATTAATAGACACAGATAGATGTAGGTGGAGTACTGTGGAAGGTGGTTGATGTGTTGGTGATTAATAGACACAGATAGATGTAGGTGGAGTACTGTGGAAGGTGGTTGATGTGTTGGTGATTAATAGACACAGATAGATGTAGGTGGAGTACTGTGGAAGGTGGTTGATGTGTTGGTGATTAATAAACACAGTTGTAGGTGGAGTACTGTGGAAGGTGGTTGATGTGTTGGTGATTAATAAACACAGATGTAGGTGGAGTACTGTGGAAGGTGGTTGATGTGTTGGTGATTAATAAACACAGATGTAGGTGGAGTACTGTGGAAGGTGGTTGATGTGTTGGTGATTAATAGGTGAAAATGAGTATAGATGAGGGATAATGAAAACAGAGGAGGGAGGATGGAGCCCTTACTTGTTTAGGGGAGAACACCAGGCAACACTGGGCAGTCTGCTGCCCCTGTAGGTCCATCACAAACACGTCTGGCTCCTGGCTCGTACCTGTAACACACCAACACCTGGCTCTCAATATTAGGCCTGCAGTTTAGTAATCCATACATCTAAATTGAACTAGGCTGACAGTTTATGACAGTCTATCTTCTCAGAGCATTTCAGTCACAGTCTATTTGTCTATCAATCAATCAATCAAATACATACCTGCAGAGTGTGGAGGGAGGTGGATGGTGAAGTCAGTGTGTTCTGACAGGTCAAACTGGACCCGGGCCAGGGCAGAGGATCGGTTCCTCAGGGAGAACGGAACGCCACGACTGGAACCAGAATACACCCCGTGGAACAGGAAGGATGTCTGAGAGGAGGAGGAGGAGGAGGAGGATAACAAAGATGGAGAGATGTTTCTGAGAGGAGGAGGAGGAGGATAACTAAGATGGAGAGATGTTTCTGAGAGGAGGAGGAGGAGGATAACTAAGATGGAGAGATGTTTCTGAGAGGAGGAGGAGGATAAGTAAGAAGGAGAGATGTTTCTGAGAGGAGGAGGAGGAGGATAAGTAAGATGGAGAGATGTTTCTGAGAGGAGGAGGAGGATAACAAAGATGGAGAGATGTTTCTGAGAGGAGGAGGAGGAGGATAAGTAAGATGGAGAGATGTTTCTGAGAGGAGGAGGAGGAGGATAAGTAAGACTGAGAGATGTTTCAGAGAGGAGGAGGAGGAGGATAAGTAAGACGGAGAGATGTTTCTGAGAGGAGGAGGAGGATAACTAAGACGGAGAGATGTTTCAGAGAGGAGGAGGAGGATAAGTAAGACTGAGAGATGTTTCAGAGAGGAGGAGGAGGAGGATAAGTAAGATGGAGAGATGTTTCTGAGAGGAGGAGGAGGAGGATAAGTAAGATGGAGAGATGTTTCTGAGAGGAGGAGGAGGATAAGTAAGATGGAGAGATGTTTCTGAGAGGAGGAGGAGGAGGATAAGTAAGATGGAGAGATGTTTCTGAGAGGAGGAGGAGGAGGATAAGTAAGATGGAGAGATGTTTCTGAGAGGAGGAGGAGGAGGATAAGTAAGATGGAGAGATGTTTCTGAGAGGAGGAGGAGGAGGATAAGTAAGATGGAGAGATGTTTCTGAGAGGAGGAGGAGGAGGATAAGTAAGATGGAGAGATGTTTCTGAGAGGAGGAGGAGGATAAGTAAGATGGAGAGATGTTTCTGAGAGGAGGAGGAGGAGGATAAGTAAGATGGAGAGATGTTTCTGAGAGGAGGAGGAGGAGGATAAGTAAGATGGAGAGATGTTTCTGAGAGGAGGAGGAGGAGGATAAGTAAGATGGAGAGATGTTTCTGAGAGGAGGAGGAGGAGGATAAGTAAGATGGAGAGATGTTTCTGAGAGGAGGAGGAGGAGGATAAGTAAGATGGAGAGATGTTTCTGAGAGGAGGAGGAGGAGGATAAGTAAGATGGAGAGATGTTTCTGAGAGGAGGAGGAAGAGGATAAGTAAGATGGAGAGATGTTTCTGAGAGGAGGAGGAGGATAACTAAGATGGAGAGATGTTTCTGAGAGGAGGAGGAGGAGGATAAGTAAGATGGAGAGATGTTTCTGAGAGGAGGAGGAGGATAAGTAAGATGGAGAGATGTTTCTGAGAGGAGGAGGAAGAGGATAAGTAAGATGGAGAGATGTTTCTGAGAGGAGGAGGAGGAGGATAAGTAAGATGGAGAGATGTTTCTGAGAGGAGGAGGAGGAGGATAACTAAGATGGAGAGATGTTTCTGAGAGGAGGAGGAGGAGGATAACTAAGATGGAGAGATGTTTCTGAGAGGAGGAGGAGGAGGATAAGTAAGATGGAGAGATGTTTCTGAGAGGAGGAGGAGGAGGAGGATAAGTAAGATGGAGAGATGTTTCTGAGAGGAGGAGGAGGATAACAAAGATGGAGAGATGTTTCTGAGAGGAGGAGGAGGAGGATAAGTAAGATGGAGAGATGTTTCTGAGAGGAGGAGGAGGAGGATAAGTAAGACTGAGAGATGTTTCAGAGAGGAGGAGGAGGAGGATAAGTAAGACGGAGAGATGTTTCTGAGAGGAGGAGGAGGATAACTAAGACGGAGAGATGTTTCTGAGAGGAGGAGGAGGAGGATAAGTAAGATGGAGAGATGTTTCTGAGAGGAGGAGGAGGAGGATAAGTAAGACTGAGAGATGTTTCAGAGAGGAGGAGGAGGAGGATAAGTAAGACGGAGAGATGTTTCTGAGAGGAGGAGGAGGATAACTAAGACGGAGAGATGTTTCAGAGAGGAGGAGGAGGATAAGTAAGACTGAGAGATGTTTCAGAGAGGAGGAGGAGGAGGATAAGTAAGATGGAGAGATGTTTCTGAGAGGAGGAGGAGGAGGATAAGTAAGATGGAGAGATGTTTCTGAGAGGAGGAGGAGGATAAGTAAGATGGAGAGATGTTTCTGAGAGGAGGAGGAGGAGGATAAGTAAGATGGAGAGATGTTTCTGAGAGGAGGAGGAGGAGGATAAGTAAGATGGAGAGATGTTTCTGAGAGGAGGAGGAGGAGGATAAGTAAGATGGAGAGATGTTTCTGAGAGGAGGAGGAGGAGGATAAGTAAGATGGAGAGATGTTTCTGAGAGGAGGAGGAGGAGGATAAGTAAGATGGAGAGATGTTTCTGAGAGGAGGAGGAGGAGGATAAGTAAGATGGAGAGATGTTTCTGAGAGGAGGAGGAGGAGGATAAGTAAGATGGAGAGATGTTTCTGAGAGGAGGAGGAAGAGGATAAGTAAGATGGAGAGATGTTTCTGAGAGGAGGAGGAGGATAACTAAGATGGAGAGATGTTTCTGAGAGGAGGAGGAGGAGGATAAGTAAGATGGAGAGATGTTTCTGAGAGGAGGAGGAGGATAAGTAAGATGGAGAGATGTTTCTGAGAGGAGGAGGAAGAGGATAAGTAAGATGGAGAGATGTTTCTGAGAGGAGGAGGAGGAGGATAAGTAAGATGGAGAGATGTTTCTGAGAGGAGGAGGAGGAGGATAACTAAGATGGAGAGATGTTTCTGAGAGGAGGAGGAGGAGGATAACTAAGATGGAGAGATGTTTCTGAGAGGAGGAGGAGGAGGATAAGTAAGATGGAGAGATGTTTCTGAGAGGAGGAGGAGGAGGATAAGTAAGATGGAGAGATGTTTCTGAGAGGAGGAGGAGGATAACAAAGATGGAGAGATGTTTCTGAGAGGAGGAGGAGGAGGATAAGTAAGATGGAGAGATGTTTCTGAGAGGAGGAGGAGGAGGATAAGTAAGACTGAGAGATGTTTCAGAGAGGAGGAGGAGGAGGATAAGTAAGACGGAGAGATGTTTCTGAGAGGAGGAGGAGGATAACTAAGACGGAGAGATGTTTCAGAGAGGAGGAGGAGGAGGATAAGTAAGACAGAGATGTTTCTGAGAGGAGGAGGAGGAGGATAAGTAAGATGGAGAGATGTTTCTGAGAGGAGGAGGAGGAGGATAAGTAAGATGGAGAGATGTTTCTGAGAGGAGGAGGAGGAGGATAAGTAAGATGGAGAGATGTTTCTGAGAGGAGGAGGAAGAGGATAACTAAGATGGAGAGATGTTTCTGAGAGGAGGAGGAGGATAACTAAGATGGAGAGATGTTTCTGAGAGGAGGAGGAGGAGGATAAGTAAGATGGAGAGATGTTTCTGAGAGGAGGAGGAGGATAAGTAAGATGGAGAGATGTTTCTGAGAGGAGGAGGAAGAGGATAAGTAAGATGGAGAGATGTTTCTGAGAGGAGGAGGAGGAGGATAAGTAAGATGGAGAGATGTTTCTGAGAGGAGGAGGAAGAGGATAAGTAAGACGGAGAGATGTTTCTGAGAGGAGGAGGAGGAGGATAAGTAAGACGGAGAGATGTTTCTGAGAGGAGGAGGAGGAGGATAAGTAAGATGGAGAGATGTTTCTGAGAGGAGGAGGAGGAGGATAAGTAAGATGGAGAGATGTTTCTGAGAGGAGGAGGAAGAGGATAAGTAAGACGGAGAGATGTTTCTGAGAGGAGGAGGAGGAGGATAAGTAAGATGGAGAGATGTTTCTGAGAGGAGGAGGAGGAGGATAAGTAAGATGGAGAGATGTTTCTGAGAGGAGGAGGAGGAGGATAAGTAAGATGGAGAGATGTTTCTGAGAGGAGGAGGAGGAGGATAAGTAAGATGGAGAGATGTTTCTGAGAGGAGGAGGAGGATAAGTAAGATGGAGAGATGTTTCTGAGAGGAGGAGGAGGAGGATAACAAAGATGGAGAGATGTTTCTGAGAGGAGGAGGAGGATAAGTAAGATGGAGAGATGTTTCTGAGAGGAGGAGGAGGAGGATAAGTAAGATGGAGAGATGTTTCTGAGAGGAGGAGGAGGAGGATAAGTAAGATGGAGAGATGTTTCTGAGAGGAGGAGGAGGAGGATAACTAAGATGGAGAGATGTTTCTGAGAGGAGGAGGAGGATAAGTAAGATGGAGAGATGTTTCTGAGAGGAGGAGGAGGATAAGTAAGATGGAGAGATGTTTCTGAGAGGAGGAGGAGGAGGATAAGTAAGATGGAGAGATGTTTCTGAGAGGAGGAGGAGGAGGATAAGTAAGATGGAGAGATGTTTCTGAGAGGAGGAGGAGGAGGATAAGTAAGACGGAGAGATGTTTCTGAGAGGAGGAGGAGGATAAGTAAGATGGAGAGATGTTTCTGAGAGGAGGAGGAGGAGGATAAGTAAGACGGAGAGATGTTTCTGAGAGGAGGAGGAGGATAAGTAAGATGGAGAGATGTTTCTGAGAGGAGGAGGAGGAGGAGGATAAGTAAGATGGAGAGATGTTTCTGAGAGGAGGAGGAGGAGGAGGATAAGTAAGACGGAGAGATGTTTCTGAGAGGAGGAGGAGGAGGATAAGTAAGATGGAGAGATGTTTCTGAGAGGAGGAGGAGGAGGATAAGTAAGACGGAGAGATGTTTCTGAGAGGAGGAGGAGGATAACTAAGATGGAGAGATGTTTCTGAGAGGAGGAGGAGGATAACTAAGATGGAGAGATGTTTCTGAGAGGAGGAGGAGGATAAGTAAGACGGAGAGATGTTTCTGAGAGGAGGAGGAGGAGGATAACTAAGATGGAGAGATGTTTCTGAGAGGAGGAATATTTAAGGAGTCTAAATATTTTACAGACCGAGTTGAATGTTTTGATTTCTGACTGTGGCAATAAAAACAGCAATGAACAGCTCAGCTCTGTTCTGCTCTCTGAAAATGAACAGCTCAGCTCTGTTCTGCTCTCTGAAAATGAACAGCTCAGCTCTGTTCTGCTCTCTGAAAATGAACAGCTCAGCTCTGTTCTGCTCTCTGAAAATGAACAGCTCAGCTCTGTTCTGCTCTCTGAAAATGAACAGCTCAGCTCTGTTCTGCTCTCTGAAAATGAACAGCTCAGCTCTGTTCAGCTCTCTGAAAATGAACAGCTCAGCTCTGCTCTCTGAAAATGAACAGCTCAGCTCTGCTCTCTGAAAATGAAAGAATGAAAAGGGAGGATCCAGTTAAAGGAGAGGGAGGATCCAGTTAAAGGAGAGGGAGGATCCAGTTAAAGGAGAGGGAGGATCCAGTTAAAGGAGAGGGAGGATCCAGTTAAAGGAGAGGGAGGATCCAGTTAAAGGAGAGGGAGGATCCAGTTAAAGGAGAGGGAGGATCCAGTTAAAGGAGAGGGAGGATCCAGTTAAAGGAGAGGGAGGATCCAGTTAAAGGAGAGGGAGGATCCAGTTAAAGGAGAGGGAGGATCCAGTTAAAGGAGAGGGAGGATCCAGTTAAAGGAGAGGGAGGATCCAGTTGGATCCAGCTGTAAGCGTGGCCTGCCCTCTTAAAGCCTGCGTGGCCCAGCAGCTCATTCTACAGAGCCCAGCTAAGGGGCTGAGACAAACACTCCAAAGAAAAACATGTCAATTCTGATTTGTTTTTTTGAAAGAACTGCCCATTGCAAAAAGGAAAAAGAACTACTCACACACAAAAAGTTGTCTATTTTTGTGTGTGAACCACCTGCTCATTTCAAGGCAGTGAACACCACCACATTCATCTTGTTCTGTTGGAAAAGGGGTTTCCATTCATTTCAAAACAGGAAGCAGCAGACTTTGTTGTTATGATAAATTGGTACGGATTGTTTGTTTTCCACAACTCAGCAGAAAAGGACCAGAGACTGCTGTAGTGTGCTCCTGACAGGGCATATTCAGGACACGCTGTTATGCTCTGCTGTTCTGTGTGTTTCGTACACAGACACACACACACACACACACACACACACACACACACACACACACACACACACACACACACACACACACACACACACACATACCTGGATTTCTGAATAAATTGGTCATCACATTTGATCTGATCTTCATCTTAGTCATAACAACAGACAACACAGTGTGCTTAAACTAATAACACACCAATTATTGTATTTTTCTTGTCTATATTGATTACATCATTTAAACATTTGCAGTGTAGGTTGGAAAAGGTATGAGAACCCCCAGGCTAATGACTTCTCCAGAAGATAACTGGAGTCAGGAGTCAGCTAACCTGGAGTCCAATCAATGAGACGAGTTTGGAGATGTTGGTTAGAGCTGCCCTGCCCTATTAAAAACACTCACAAATTTTGAGTTTGCTTTTCACAAGAAGCATTGCCTGATGGGAACAATGCCTCGAACAAGAGAGATCTCAGAAGACCTAATTGTTGACTTGCATAAAGATGGAAAGGGTTACAAAAGTATCTCTAAAAGCCTTGATGTTCATCAGTTCACAGTAAGACAACTTGTCTATAAGTGGAGAAAGTGCAGCCCTGTTGCTACAGGAGAGTCCGTCCTGCAAAGATGACTGCAAGAGCACAGAGCAGAATGCTCAATGAGGTTAAGAAGAATCCTAGAGTGTCAGCTAAAGACTTACAGAAATCTCTGGAACACGCTAACATCTCTGTCGACGAGTCTACGGTACGTAAAACACTAGACAAGAATAGTGTTCATGGGAGGACACCACGGAAGAAGCCACTGCTGTCTCAATAAAAACAATGCAGCACATTTGAAGTTAACAAAAGAGCATCTGGATGTTCCACAGCGCTTCTGGCAAAATATTCTGTGGACAGATGAAACTACAGTTGAGTTGTTTGGAAGGAACACACACCATTATGTGTGGAGAGAAAAGGCACATTGTTTGTGTGTTATTAGATTAAGCACACTATGTTTGTCAATTGTTGTGACTTAGATGAAGATCAAATGTTATGAAAAATGTATGCAGAAATCCAGGTATTTCCAAAGGGTTCACATACTTTTTCTTGCAACTGTACATATACACACACACACACACACACACACACACACACACACACACACACACACACACACACACACACACACACACACACACACACAAACAAACACACACACACACACACACACACACACACACACACACACACACACACACACACACACACACACACACACACACGTACACACACACACACATACATACATACACATACATACGTACACACACACACACACACACACACACACACACGCACACACACACACACATATGAACTCGCCACGTTGATGTCCACCAGTGGGGGGGGGGGTGTCGACATATGAACTCACCACGTTGATGTCCACCAGGGGGGGCTCGACCGACCCACCCACTCTCAGCTCCAGAGATTTCATGTTCCTTAGAGCGATCTGCAACACACACCTCGTTAGACAAGCTCATCCATCATGACTATCTAGGTTTCTGAAATAATGACAGGTAGGACTAGAGGTTATTTAGGTTTCTGAAATAATGACAGGTAAGACTAGAGGTTATTTAGGTTTCTGAAATAATGACAGGTAAGACTAGAGGTTATTTAGGTTTCTGAAATAATGACAGGTAAGACTAGAGGTTATTTAGGTTTCTGAAATAATGACAGGTAAGACTAGAGGTTATTTAGTTTTCTGAAATAATGACAGGTAAGACTAGAGGTTATTTAGGTTTCTGAAATAATGACAGGTAAGACTAGAGGTTATTTAGGTTTCTGAAATAATGACAGGTAAGACTAGAGGTTATTTAGGTTTCTGAAATAATGACAGGTAAGACTAGAGGTTATTTAGGTTTCTGAAATAATGACAGGTAAGACTAGAGGTTATTTAATCTTTTTTATTTTATTTAATCTTTTTTTCTAATCTTTATAATATGTTGTGTGTTTGTAGAGACTTTATGATATGTTGTGTGTCTGTAGAGACTTTACGATATGTTGTGTGTCTGTTTCCTTCACCTCCACTCTGGTGTCAAACTTCATGACAGCTCCGGGGTTGAGGTGCACCTGGACCTCTGCCTGCCCCCCCACAGGTACCACACCCTCGGTGGGGGTCACCACCATGCCAGGCAGGGGGTACACGTCCAACACCTGATACCCACACGCGCGCACACACACACACACACACACACACACACACACACACACACACACACACACACACACACACGCTATACCTCTATAAAACACACACACAAGTATAGACGGTACAAAGACCCGGTGTGGAGTGTGAACCTGGAAGTAGGCATGGTTGTGTCCTGTGTTGTGTAGCGTTGTCCTGACGGAGGGGAAGATGAGAGGTACTGATCCAAACACCAGATGTTTCTCAGCCAGCTGCACACTGGATGAACCAAGCTGGAGGGAGGAGAATGGGATCTCTCTCTACATTAACAATCACAGGAACCTCAACTACAGAAACACACAGATACACACACACCTTGGCCAGACATCGTAGCTGTGCGGTGTTTCCCTGGTGAACACACAGGTCAAACTGTCCCTCCAGAGGAGAGGAGAAAGAGGGATGCCACATCACCTCACAGTCTAACTCCCTGTAGGCCTCCACAGTACCTGGCAGAGAGAAGAGGGGGGGAGGAAGAGAGAGGGAGGGGGTGGGAGGGAGAGAGAAGGAGGGAGAGAGAGAGAGAGGGTGGTAGGGAGAGAGAGAGGGTGGTAGGGAGAGAGAAGGAGGGAGAGAGAGCGATACTAGAGACACGTACATCCCCACACAGAACATATAGAGACTAGACTACAGTACATCACCATACAGTACATATAGAAGACAAGACTACAGTACATCACCATACAGTACATATAGAAGACTAGACTACAGTACATCACCATACAGAACATATAGAATACTAGACTACAGTACATCACCATACAGTACATATAGAAGACTAGACTACAGTACATCACCAAACAGAACATATAGAAGACTAGACTACAGAACATATAGAAGACTAGACTACAGTACATCACCATACAGTACATATAGAGACTAGACTACAGAACATCACCATACAGTACATATAGAGACTAGACTACAGTACATCTCCATACAGTACATATAGAGACTAGACTACAGTACATCACCATACAGTACATATAGAGACTAGACTACAGTACATCTCCATACAGTACATATAGAAGACTAGACTACAGTACATCACCATACAGTACATATAGAGACTAGACTACAGTACATCACCATACAGTACATATAGAGACTAGACTACAGTACATCTCCATACAGTACATATAGAGACTAGACTACAGTACATCACCATACAGTACATACAGTGGGGAGAACAAGTATTTGATACACTGCCGATTTTGCAGGTTTTCCTATCCCAGAACTACAGGGCAGGACCGGGTCAATGACCTGAAGAGAGCTGGGACCACAGTCTCAAAGAAAACCATTAGTAACACACTACACCGTCATGGATTAAAATCCTGCAGCGCACGCAAGGTCCCCCTGCTCAAACCAGCGCATGTCCAGGCCCGTCTGAAGTTTGCCAATGACAATCTGGATGATCCATAGGAGGAATGGGAGAAGGTCATGTGGTCTGATGAGACAAAAATAGAGCTTTTTGGTCTAAACTCCACTCGCCGTGTTTGGAGGAAGTAGAAGGATGAGTACAACCCCAAGAACACCATACCAACTGTGAAGGATGGAGGTGGAAACATCATTCTTTGGGGATGCTTTTCTGCAAAGGGGACAGGACGACTGCACCGTATTGAGGGGGGGGGGGGGTGGATGGGGCCATGTATCGCGAGATCTTGGCCAACAACCTCCTTCCCTCAGTAAGAACATTGAAGATGGGTCGTGACTGGGTCTTCCAGCATGACAACAACCCGAAACACACAGCCAGAGCAACTAAGGAGTGGCTCCGTAAGAAGCATCTCAAGGTCCTGAAGTGGCCTAGCCAGTCTCCAGATCTGAACCCAATAGAAAATATTTGTAGGGAGCTGAAAGTCCGTATTTCCCAAAGACAGCTCCGAAACCTGAAGGATCTGGAGAAGGTCTGTATGGAGGAGTGGGCCAAAATCCCTGCTGCAGTGTGTGCAAACCTGGTCAAGATCTACAGGAAACGTATGATCTGTAATCTGTAATTGCAAACAAAGGTTTCTGTACCAAATATTAAGTTCTGCTTTTCTGATGTATCAAATACTTATGTCATGCAATAAAATGCAAATTAATTACTTATCATACAATGTGATTTTCTGTATTTTTGTTTTAGATTCCGTCTCTCACAGTTGAAGTGTACCTATGATAAAAAGTACAGACCTCTACATGCTTTGTAAGTTGGAAAACCTGCAAAATCGGCAGTGTATCAAATACTTGTTCTCCCCACTGTATAGAAGACTAGACTACAGAACATATAGAAGACTAGATTACAGTACATCACCATACAGAACATAAAGAAAACTAGACTACAGTACATATAGAAGACTAGACTACAGTGCATCACCATACAGTACATATAAAAGACTAGACTACAGTACATATAGAAGACTAGACTACAGTGCATCACCATACAGTACATATAAAAGACTAGACTACAGTACATATAGAAGACTAGACTACAGTACATATAGAAGAGTAGATTACAGTACATCACCATACAGTACATATAGAAGACTAGACCACAGTGCATCACCATACAGAACATATAGAAGACTAGACTACAGTACATATAGAAGACTAGACTACAGTACATATAGAAGACTAGACTACAGTACATCACCATACAGAACATATAGAAGACTAGACTACAGTACATATAGAAGACTAGACTACAGTGCATCACCATACAGAACATATAGAAGACTAGACTACAGTACATATAGAAAACTAGACTACAGTACATCACCATACAGAACATATAGAAGACTAGACTACAGTACATATAGAAGACTAGACTACAGTACATATAGAAGACTAGACTACAGTGCATCACCATACAGAACATATAGAAGACTAGACTACAGTACATATAGAGACTAGACTACAGAACATCACCAAACAGAACATATAGAAGACTAGACTACAGTACATCACCATACAGAACATATAGAAGACTAGACTACAGTACATATAGAGACTAGACTACAGTACATCACCATACAGTACATATAGAGACTAGACCACAGTACATCACCATACAGAACATATAGAAGACTAGACTACAGTACATATAGAAGACTAGACTACAGTGCATCACCATACAGAACATATAGAAGACTAGACTACAGTACATATAGAGACTAGACTACAGAACATCACCAAACAGAACATATAGAAGACTAGACTACAGTACATCACCAAACAGTACATATAGAATACTAGACTACAGTACATATAGAAGACTAGACTACAGAACATCACCATACAGTACATATAGAAGACTAGACCACAGTACATCACCATACAGTACATATAGAAGACTAGACTACAGTACACATAGAAGACTAGACTACAGTACATATAGAGACTAGACTACAGGACATCACCATACAGAACATATAGAAGACTAGACTACAGTACATATAGAAGACTAGACTACAGTACATATAGAAGACTAGACTACAGTACATCACCATACAGAACATATAGAAGACTAGACTACAGTACATCACCATACAGAACATATAGAAGACTAGACTACAGGACATCACCATACAGAACATATAGAAGACTAGACTACAGTACATATAGAGACTAGACTACAGAACATCACCAAACAGAACATATAGAAGACTAGACTACAGTACATCACCAAACAGTACATATAGAAGACTAGACTACAGTACATATAGAAGACTAGACTACAGTACATATAGAAGACTAGACTACAGTACATATAGAAGACTAGACTACAGAACATCACCATACAGTACATATAGAAGACTAGACCACAGTACATCACCATACAGTACATATAGAAGACTAGACTACAGTACATTACCATACAGAACATATAGAAGACTAGACTACAGTACACATAGAAGACTAGACTACAGTACATATAGAGACTAGACTACAGGACATCACCATACAGAACATATAGAAGACTAGACTACAGTACATATAGAAGACTAGACTACAGTACATATAGAAGACTAGACTACAGTACATCACCATACAGAACATATAGAAGACTAGACTACAGTACATCACCATACAGAACATATAGAAGACTAGACTACAGGACATCACCATACAGAACATATAGAAGACTAGACTACAGTACATATAGAATACTAGACTACAGTACATATAGAAGACTAGACTACAGAACATCACCATACAGTACATATAGAAGACTAGACCACAGTACATCACCATACAGTACATATAGAAGACTAGACTACAGTACATCACCATACAGAACATATAGAAGACTAGACTACAGTACACATAGAAGACTAGACTACAGTACATATAGAGACTAGACTACAGGACATCACCATACAGAACATATAGAAGACTAGACTACAGTACATATAGAAGACTAGACTACAGTACATATAGAAGACTAGACTACAGTACATCACCATACAGAACATATAGAAGACTAGACTACAGTACATATAGAGACTAGACTACAGAACATCACCAAACAGAACATATAGAAGACTAGACTACAGTACATCACCAAACAGTACATATAGAATACTAGACTACAGTACATATAGAAGACTAGACTACAGAACATCACCATACAGTACATATAGAAGACTAGACCACAGTACATCACCATACAGTACATATAGAAGACTAGACTACAGTACATCACCATACAGAACATATAGAAGACTAGACTACAGTACACATAGAAGACTAGACTACAGTACATATAGAGACTAGACTACAGGACATCACCATACAGAACATATAGAAGACTAGACTACAGTACATATAGAAGACTAGACTACAGTACATATAGAAGACTAGACTACAGTACATCACCATACAGAACATATAGAAGACTAGACTACAGTACATCACCATACAGAACATATAGAAGACTAGACTACAGGACATCACCATACAGAACATATAGAAGACTAGACTACAGTACATATAGAGACTAGACTACAGAACATCACCAAACAGAACATATAGAAGACTAGACTACAGTACATCACCAAACAGTACATATAGAAGACTAGACTACAGTACATATAGAAGACTAGACTACAGTACATATAGAAGACTAGACTACAGTACATATAGAAGACTAGACTACAGAACATCACCATACAGTACATATAGAAGACTAGACCACAGTACATCACCATACAGTACATATAGAAGACTAGACTACAGTACATTACCATACAGAACATATAGAAGACTAGACTACAGTACACATAGAAGACTAGACTACAGTACATATAGAGACTAGACTACAGGACATCACCATACAGAACATATAGAAGACTAGACTACAGTACATATAGAAGACTAGACTACAGTACATCACCATACAGAACATATAGAAGACTAGACTACAGTACATATAGAGACTAGACTACAGAACATCACCAAACAGAACATATAGAAGACTAGACTACAGTACATCACCAAACAGTACATATAGAATACTAGACTACAGTACATATAGAAGACTAGACTACAGAACATCACCATACAGTACATATAGAAGACTAGACCACAGTACATCACCATACAGTACATATAGAAGACTAGACTACAGTACATATAGAAGACTAGACTACAGTACATATAGAAGACTAGACTACAGTACATATAGAAGACTAGACTACAGTACATCACCATACAGAACATATAGAAGACTAGACTACAGTACATCACCATACAGAACATATAGAAGACTAGACTACAGGACATCACCATACAGAACATATAGAAGACTAGACTACAGTACATATAGAAGACTAGACTACAGTACATATAGAAGACTAGACTACAGTACATCACCATACAGAACATATAGAAGACTAGACTACAGTACATATAGAAGACTAGACTACAGTACATCACCATACAGAACATATAGAAGACTAGACTACAGTACATATAGAAGACTAGACTACAGTACATATAGAAGACTAGACTACAGTACATCACCATACAGAACATATAGAAGACTAGACTACAGTACATATAGAAGACTAGACCACAGTACATCCCCATACAGTACATATAGAAGACTAGACTACAGTACATCACCATACAGTACATATAGAAGACTAGACTACAGTACATATAGAAGAGAAGACTACAGTACATCACCATACAGAACATATAGAAGACTAGACTACAGTACATATAGAAGACTAGACTACAGTACATCACCATACAGTACATATAGAAGACTAGACTACAGTACATCCCCATACAGAACATATAGAAGACTAGACTACAGTACATCACCATACAGAACATATAGAAGACTAGACTACAGTACATCACCATACAGAACATATAGAAGACTAGACTACAGTACATATAGAAGGCTAGACTACAGTACATATAGAAGACTAGACTACAGTACATCACCATACAGTACATATAGAAGACTAGACTACAGTACATATAGAAGGCTAGACTACAGTACATATAGAAGACTAGACTACAGTACATCACCATACAGTACATATAGAAGACTAGACTACAGAACATCACCATACAGAACATATAGAAGACGACAGTAGCGTGTGGTTTTGATAAGGCCCAGAGCAGCAGCCTACCTGTGGCTGGGCGTATGGAGAAGGCCAGGCCCGTCTCTGTGATGATGGGCCTCCAGGTGAAGTCAGCCGGGTGGTTCCTGGGGTTGACCAGGGTCACAGTACCCCTGTAGCCCGACTGGGCCAGGTAGCTGGGGGAAGGGGACAGGACCACCTGGCTCTGGGACAGCTGGAGGACCACAGGGACCAGCTGGGACTGAACCAGGACATGGCTCCGGTGATGACTATTCACCGTGTAGCAGATTGACCTGGGAGACGGAATCTACCAGTCAAATGGCAGCCAGCCAGTCAGTTCATCAAGCAATAACAATTGGACTTCATTTGGTTGGTCAATTATCAATTTAGGAAACCTCTATATATAAAGAGAGAGAGAGATCGAGAGCGAGAGCAAGAGAGATCGAGAGCAAGAGAGAGAGCGAGAGCGAGAGCAAGTAGATCGAGAGCAAGAGAGAGAGAGAGAGAGAGAGAGAGAGCAAGAGAGATCGAGTGCAAGAGGGAGAGAGAGAGAGAGAGCGAGAGCAAGAGAGATCGAGAGCAAGAGGGAGAGAGAGCAAGAGCAAGAGAGAGAGAGATTGAGAGCGAGAGCAAGAGAGATCGAGAGCAAGAGAGAGAGAGAGAGCGAGAGCAAGAGAGAGAGAGAGAGTGAGACAGAGACAGACAACCAGCCACACACAGAGTGACTAACTTGTGGAACTTTCCCAGCTTGGTGCTCTCTAAGACGAGGGGCAGGGTGGCTCTGGAGAGGGGGGGCAGGACGTGGGACAGGGGGCTGGAGCGCTGCAGCTCAGGACAGCAGTCTAACTCCAGCTGCACCCACACATACACCTGCAGGTTGTTCACCAGGTCCAGGTTCCTCACACACACTGAGGCCACACACACCTCACCAAAATCTATTAAGGACGGGCCTGGAAGGGGAGGAGGGGAAACCAAACTCTGATTCACATCTTTAAAATGCTAATTTTGTGAATATTCTCTTCATCAGCCATGGGAGGGACAAGAGGGCTTAAGATTCCTAATGCAAACAAAGACTGCATGCGTTTCTCACCTATGACTACTTGGTGGAGCTGCTGAACTGTCAGGGTGCGACTGCAGTCTGCCACCTCCTGGTTGGTGGAGGGTAGTGCATTGATGCCCTCTGTCACCTGGACAGGGTTAAAGAATGATAGAGAAAGAGGAATACCATACAGTCAGTCAGGAAACACCAGATACAGAATGATAAAGGGAGGTGAGTGTATACAGTCAGTCTGGAAACACCAGATACAGAATGATAAAGGGAGGGGATTGTATACAGTCAGTCAGGAAACACCAGATACAGAATGATAAAGGGAGGGGATTGTATACAGTCAGTCTGGAAACACCAGATACAGAATGATAAAGGGAGGGGATTGCAGACAGTCAGTCTGGAAACACCAGATACAGAATGATAAAGGGAGGGGATTGCAGACAGTCAGTCAGTCAGGAAACACCAGATACAGAATGATAAAGGGAGGGGATTGTATACAGTCAGTCTGGAAACACCAGATACAGAATGATAAAGGGAGGGGATTGTATACAGTCAGTCAGGAAACACCAGATACAGAATGATAAAGGGAGGGGAGTGCAGACAGTCAGTCAGTCAGTCTGGAAACACCAGATACAGAATGATAAAGGGAGGGGATTGTATACAGTCAGTCAGGAAACACCAGATACAGAATGATAAAGGGAGGGGATTGTATACAGTCAGTCAGGAAACACCAGATACAGAATGATAAAGGGAGGGGATTGTATACAGTCAGTCAGGAAACACCAGATACAGAATGATAAAGGGAGGGGATTGTATACAGTCAGTCAGGAAACACCAGATACAGAATGATAAAGGGAGGGGATTGCAGACAGTCAGTCAGGAAACACCAGATACAGAATGATAAAGGGAGGGGATTGCAGACAGTCAGTCAGGAAACACCAGATACAGAATGATAAAGGGAGGGGATTGTATACAGTCAGTCAGGAAACACCAGATACAGAATGATAAAGGGAGGGGAGTGTATACAGTCAGTCAGTCAGTCAGGAAACACTAGATACAGAATGATAAAGGGAGGGGATTGCATACAGTCAGTCAGTCAGTCAGGAAACACCAGATACAGAATGATAAAGGGAGGGGATTGTATACAGTCAGTCAGGAAACACCAGATACAGAATGATAAAGGGAGGGGATTGTATACAGTCAGTCTGGAAACACCAGATACAGAATGATAAAGGGAGGGGATTGTATACAGTCAGTCTGGAAACACCAGATACAGAATGATAAAGGGAGGGGATTGCAGACAGTCAGTCAGGAAACACCAGATACAGAATGATAAAGGGAGGGGATTGTATACAGTCAGTCAGGAAACACCAGATACAGAATGATAAAGGGAGGGGATTGTATACAGTCAGTCAGTCAGTCAGGAAACACCAGATACAGAATGATTAAGGGAGGGGATTGTATACAGTCAGTCAGGAAACACCAGATACAGAATGATAAAGGGAGGGGATTGCAGACAGTCAGTCAGGAAACACCAGATACAGAATGATAAAGGGAGGGGATTGCAGAGGCTAAAACATGTAACTGTAGACTTTAGAGGACCCATGAAAAATGGTTTACCAGAGACTTTAAACACCCTGCTTTACCTGCCATACCTGTCTGAATCTGGACCTGGTCTCCATGGCAGCCAGCATACAGGTGGTCAATAGCTGGCTATGTCCCTGGTCAACGCTATGCCCCTCCTGGCTGTGATTGGACTCCAGGTCCCTCAGAGAGAGCTGGGGGGTGAGGAGTCCTGCGGCAGGCCGGAGCCCAATGTCTATGTTGTCCTCCACCTCACCATGCAGCCTGAGCATACATATGGAAAACATCGTCAGATACCGCCTTGTTGTCAGCCTACAGCACATAGAGGGGATTTTATTCAACTGGCCAGGTTGCACTGGGGTATGGCCCGTCACGTGACTGGGCGAAGCTGGTGAGGGAGCCGCGCTCTGCTCATATTATCAACGAGTCAGCGTGATGCATCGTTCAGGAACATCTATTTTTCATCAAATACAGGATATGTTTGAACTTTCAAACTAGTTTTCATTGGGAAGGAAGATAAAGCCTTTCATTCAAAAGAGAAGTGTAGAGTGGCAGATTAATCAGGTCCCCTCATAGGTCGACGTTTTAGAAGGGGAGTGGCTAGGACCGAGCTTTGGAAAGGGGAGGGGGGTGGATTTGTCAGTTTCAGTTTGCAGTTTCGTTCTTGCTTAAAATGTTGAACTCACTAAGCAATTTCCGCCAGGCGACGTCTTTTGGACTTTGATTTTTTGGTCCGGCTGTTTTTTTCAGGTATTTTTTGTGGTGCGGTCTGGATCGGCCTTGATTTCAACATCCACTGATTTAGATTTTTGATCCGGTCTGGACAATATTGAACCATTCATAGACATCTATATTCGGTTCAGATTTGGTCCAGTCCAGACCAGGAGCTCATTCGAATAATACCCAGCATGCTTTGCAAGTGTTTGCTTTCAACATTTACATTTTGGTCATTCAGTAGACGCTTTTATCCAGAGCGACTGGCAGTCAGTGCATTCAATCAAGGTAGATAAAGAACAACATATCACAGTCATAGCAAGAAAATTTAAAAAATATGTAACCGTTACTGAGAATGTAATTGTAGTTGAAGTGGTCTGTTAGTTCATTCAGTATGTTAGTCTATTTTGAACATCATTGATGCCAGTTTTAAAGCTTTAACATAAGTGAATGTGACTGATAGGAGCATTAATAAATCACAATCTTCAATTGGCTCCTCATTCCTATGTTATTGTGATATACAGTCATGCTTATATCATTGATAATGTGCAGAAATGTATCCATAGAATCAATGACTGAAAAACACATGCACATATTTTCAAAGTCTGTAAATTACAAATTTTCAACATCCAGAAAATCCGCATTTTCAACGTCAGAAAATAAAGCGTTTCTTTGACGTCCGACGTGGAATGCTTTGAAAGGCTGGTCATGGCTCACATCAACACCAGTATCTCAGAACCCCTAGACCCACTCCACTTTGCATACCGCACCAACAGATCCACAGATGATGCAATCTCTATGGCACTCCACACTGCCCTTTTACACCTGGACAATAGGAACACCTCCGTGAGAATGTTATTCATTGACTACAGCTCAGCGTTCAACACCATAGTGCCCTCAAAGCTCATCACTAAGCTAAGGACCCTTGGACTAAACACCTGCCTCTGCAACTGGATCCTGGACTTCCTGACAGGCCGCCCCCAGGTGGTAAGGATAGGTAACAACACATCCACCACGCTGATCATTTACATTTACATTTAAGTCATTTAGCAGACGCTCTTATCCAGAGCGACTTACAAATTGGTGAATTCACCTTCTGACATCCAGTGGCAACACGGGGGCCCCTCAGGGGTGCGTGCTCAGTCCCCTCCTGTACTCCCTGTTCACTCATGACTGCACGGCCATGCACGACTACAACACCATCAATGAGTTTGCTGATTTACACAACAGTGGTAGGCCTGATCACCAACAATGATGAGACAGCCTATAGGGAGGAGGTCAGAGACCTGACCGTGTGGTGCAAGGACAACAACCTCTCCCTCACCATGACAAAGGAGATCATTGTGGACTACAGGAAAAGGAGGACCGAGCACGCCACCATTCTCATCGACAGGGCTTTAGTGAAGCAGGTTGAGAGCCAAGTTCCTTGGCGTCCACATCACCAACAAACTAACATGGTCCAAGCACACCAAGACAGTCGTGAAGGAGACTCAGGAGACTGAAAAGGTTTGGCATTTTCCTCAGATCCTCAAAAGGTTTTACAGCTGCACCATCGAGAGCCTCCTGACTGGTTGCATCACCTCTTCTACGCTGCTGCTACTCTCTGTTATTATCTATGCATAGGCACTTTAATAACTCTACCTACATGTACATATTACCTCAATTACCTTGACACGGGTGCCCCCGCACATTGACTCTGTAACGGTACCCCCTGTATATAGCCCCGCTATTGTTATTTACTGCTGCTCTTTAATTATTTGTTATTCTTTTCAGCACCTGAAATGTATGTAATGTCAAGTCTTTTCAGTGTCATTTTGCTTACTGGGTAGCTCTTTGGTTGTGGGTGCCAAGATTACAACATACAGAACACACATCCCACTCTGTCTACCTCGCAGTGGTTTTCTGCAAGCGTGTCTTTCGCAGGCTCCTGATGAAGGCTAGGTAGTGATCTCTGTGTCTCTGTCTCTGCTGCTCCTCCTCCTCCGTGAAGGAAAAGTCAGGGTCCTCGTAGCGGTAACGCTCCACCCCCGTGAAGATGGTCCTGGGTGGAGGGAGAGAGGATATAAGCAGTTCATAAGAGTTCATAGGCAGAACATAGGGGCTACATAGGACTTTACAGAACATAGGGGCTACACAGGACTTTACAAAACATATGGGCTACATAGGACTTTACAGAACATAGGGGCTACATAGGTCTTTAGAGAACATAGGGGCTACATATGACTTTGCAGAACATAGGGGCTACATAAGACTGTACATAACATAGGGGCTACATAGGACATTAGAGAACATAGGGGCTACATAGGACTTTACAGAACATAGGCGCTACATAGGACATTAGAGAACATAGGGGCTACATAGGACTTTACAGAACATAGGGGCTACATAGGACTTTACAGAACATAGGGGCTACATAGGACTTTACAGAACATAGGGGCTTCATAGGGCTTTACAGAACATAGGGGCTACATAGGACTTTACAGAACATAGGGGCTACATAGGACTTTACACAACATAGGGGCTACATAGGACTTTACAGAACATAGGGGCTACATAGGACTTTACACAACATAGGGGCTACATAGGACTTTACACAACATAGGGGCTACATAGGACTTTACAGAACATAGGGGCTACATAGGAACAGAACATAGGGGCTACATAGGTCTTTACAAGAACACGGATGTAAATTGTAAACCAACTGCGCTGACTGCCCAGACATCTGGTCACTTTAATAATGCCACTTAATAATGTTTACATATCTTGCATTACTCATCTCATGTGTATATACTGTATCTTATACCATCTATTGCATCTCCCCTATGACACTTGGTTATCGCTCATCCATATATTTATATGTACATATTCTTATTCCATCCCTTTACTTAGAATTGTGTGTATTAGGTAGTTGTTGTGGAATTGTTAGATTACTTGTTACATATTACTGCACTGTCGGAACTAGAAGCACAAGCATTTCACTACACTCGCATTAACATTCTATGTGACCAATAGAATTTGATTTGATCTGGCTAGTAGGTCCCTGCAAACCTGACTGCACTGATACTATTTCCATCAATACTATTAGTAGTACTGATACTATTTCCATCAATACTATTAGTAGTACTGATACTATTTCCATCATTACTATTAGTAGAAATGATACTATTTCCATCAATACTATTAGTAGCACTGATACTATTTCCATCATTACTATTAGTAGTACTGTAACTATTTCCATCATTACTATTAGTAGAACTGATACTATTTCCATCATTGCTATTAGTAGCACTGATACTATTTCCATCAATACTATTAGTAGTACTGTAACTATTTCCATCATTACTATTAGTAGTACTGTAACTATTTCCATCATTACTATTAGTAGAACTGATACTATTTCCATCAATACCATTGGTAGTACTGATACTATTTCCATCATTACTAGTAGTAGTACTGTAACTATTTCCATCATTACTATTAGTAGAACTGATACTATTTCCATCAATACTATTAGTAGCACTGATACTATTTCCATCATTACTATTAGTAGTACTGATACTATTTCCATCAATACTATTAGTAGTACTGATACTATTTCCATCATTACTATTAGTAGAAATGATACTATTTCCATCAATACTATTAGTAGCACTGATACTATTTCCATCATTACTATTAGTAGTACTGATACTATTTCCATCATTACTATTAGTAGTACTCATACTATTTCCATCATTACTATTAGTAGTACTGTAACTATTTCCATCATTACTATTAGTAGTACTGATACTATTTCCATCAATACTATTAGTAGTACTGATACTATTTCCATCAATACTATTAGTAGTACTGATACTATTTCCATCATTACTATTAGTAGCACTGATACTATTTCCATCAATACTATTAGTAGTACTGATACTATTTCCATCATTACTATTAGTAGTACTGATATGTCTCTGGAATAGGTCACAGGGTGCCATGGCAGATACTCTATAACCGCCAGTATAACTCAGATGACCTGTAGGTGGTGTCTGGAGAGGCAGGGCGGATGCTGCAGGCCCTGTCGTTGGGGAAGGCCAAAAGCTCTCGCCGGCTGGCGTCGAGACTCTGGTTCCTACGGTGGCTCTGGCTCTGACCGTGACTGTGGAGCCGGGTCTTGGCCGTGCTGAGGACAGCTGCCCGCACCAATCCCACACACCTGCCCAGCTCACTGGAGGGCACCCGGGCAAACTGGCCTGTCTCATTGGTCACAGCCGGGGTGATGCCTGATACATCACAGACAAAACAATGACTGGGTCCAATGACAGGTTGAAGATAGAGTGCCAGACAATACTTTGAAGAACTAAACAGTATGGAAGGAGATCAGAGGACAGGGCAGTGAGGGGTTCAGTGTGAACTATACAGTATGGAAGGAGATCAGAGGACAGGGCAGTGAGGGGTTCAGTGTGAACTATACAGTATGGAAGGAGATCAGAGGACAGGGCAGTGAGGGGTTCAGTGTGAACTATACAGTATGGAAAGAGATCAGAGGACAGGGCAGTGAGGGGTTCAGTGTGAACTATACAGTATGGAAAGAGATCAGAGGACAGGGCAGTGAGGGGTTCAGTGTGAACTATACAGTATGGAAGGAGATCAGAGGACAGGGCAGTGAGGGGTTCAGTGTGAACTATACAGTATGGAACAGGGCAGTGAGGGGTTCAGTGTGAACTATACAGTATGGAAAGAGATCAGAGGACAGGGCAGTGAGGGGTTCAGTGTGAACTATACAGTATGGAAGGAGATCAGAGGACAGGGCAGTGAGGGGTTCAGTGTGAACTATACAGTATGGAACAGGGCAGTGAGGGGTTCAGTGTGAACTATACAGTATGGGAAGGAGATCAGTGGACAGGGCAGTGAGGGGTTCAGTGTGAACTATACAGTATGGGATCAGAGGACAGGGCAGTGAGGGTTCAGTGTGAACTATACAGTATGGAAAGAGATCAGAGGACAGGGCAGTGAGGGGTTCAGTGTGAACTATACAGTATGGAAAGAGATCAGAGGACAGGGCAGTGAGGGGTTCAGTGTGAACTATACAGTATGGAAAGAGATCAGAGGACAGGGCAGTGAGGGGTTCAGTGTGAACTATACAGTATGGAAGGAGATCAGTGGACAGGGCAGTGAGGGGTTCAGTGTGAACTATACAGTATGGAAAGAGATCAGAGGACAGGGCAGTGAGGGGTTCAGTGTGAACTATACAGTATGGAAGGAGATCAGTGGACAGGGCAGTGAGGGATTCAGTGTGAACTATACAGTATGGGAAGGAGATCAGAGGACAGGGCAGTGAGGGGTTCAGTGTGAACTATACAGTATGGGAAGGAGATCAGTGGACAGGGCAGTGAGGGGTTCAGTGTGAACTATACAGTATGGAAGGAGATCAGTGGACAGGGCAGTGAGGGGTTCAGTGTGAACTATACAGTATGGGAAGGAGATCAGAGGACAGGGCAGTGAGGGGTTCAGTGTGAACTATACAGTATGGAAAGAGATCAGAGGACAGGGCAGTGAGGGGTTCAGTGTGAACTATACAGTATGGAAGGAGATCAGAGGACAGGGCAGTGAGGGGTTCAGTGTGAACTATACAGTATGGGAAGGAGATCAGAGGACAGGGCAGTGAGGGGTTCAGTGTGAACTATAGAGTATGGAAAGAGATCAGAGGACAGGGCAGTGAGGGGTTCAGTGTGAACTATACAGTATGGAAGGAGATCAGAGGACAGGGCAGTGAGGGGTTCAGTGTGAACTATACAGTATGGAAAGAGATCAGAGGACAGGGCAGTGAGGGGTTCAGTGTGAACTATACAGTATGGAAGGAGATCAGAGGACAGGGCAGTGAGGGGTTCAGTGTGAACTATACAGTATGGAACAGGGCAGTGAGGGGTTCAGTGTGAACTATACAGTATGGAACAGGGCAGTGAGGGGTTCAGTGTGAACTATACAGTATGGAAGGAGATCAGAGGACAGGGCAGTGAGGGGTTCAGTGTGAACTATACAGTATGGAAGGAGATCAGAGGACAGGGCAGTGAGGGGTTCAGTGTGAACTATACAGTATGGGAAGGAGATCAGAGGACAGGGCAGTGAGGGGTTCAGTGTGAACTATACAGTATGGAAGGAGATCAGTGGACAGGGCAGTGAGGGGTTCAGTGTGAACTATACAGTATGGAAGGAGATCAGAGGACAGGGCAGTGAGGGGTTTAGTGTGAACTATACAGTATGGGAAGGAGATCAGAGGACAGGGCAGTGAGGGGTTCAGTGTGAACTATACAGTATGGAAAGAGATCAGAGGACAGGGCAGTGAGGGGTTCAGTGTGAACTATACAGTATGGAAAGAGATCAGAGGACAGGGCAGTGAGGGGTTCAGTGTGAACTATACAGTATGGAACAGGGCAGTGAGGGGTTCAGTGTGAACTATACAGTATGGAACAGGGCAGTGAGGGGTTCAGTGTGAACTATACAGTATGGAAGGAGATCAGAGGACAGGGCAGTGAGGGGTTCAGTGTGAACTATACAGTATGGAAGGAGATCAGAGGACAGGGCAGTGAGGGGTTCAGTGTGAACTATACAGTATGGAAAGAGATCAGAGGACAGGGCAGTGAGGGGTTCAGTGTGAACTATACAGTATGGAAGGAGATCAGTGGACAGGGCAGTGAGGGGTTCAGTGTGAACTATACAGTATGGAAGGAGATCAGAGGACAGGGCAGTGAGGGGTTCAGTGTGAACTATACAGTATGGAACAGGGCAGCGAGGGGTTTAGTGTGAACTATACAGTATGGAAAGAGATCAGTGGACAGGGCAGTGAGGGGTTTAGTGTGAACTATACAGTATGGGAAGGAGATCAGAGGACAGGGCAGTGAGGGGTTCAGTGTGAACTATACAGTATGGAAGGAGATCAGTGGACAGGGCAGTGAGGGGTTCAGTGTGAACTATACAGTATGGAAGGAGATCAGTGGACAGGGCAGTGAGGGGTTCAGTGTGAACTATACAGTATGGAAGGAGATCAGTGGACAGGGCAGTGAGGGGTTCAGTGTGAACTATACAGTATGGGAAGGAGATCAGAGGACAGGGCAGTGAGGGGTTCAGTGTGAACTATACAGTATGGAAAGGAGATCAGAGGACAGGGCAGTGAGGGGTTCAGTGTGAACTATACAGTATGGGATCAGAAGACAGGGCAGTGAGGGGTTCAGTGTGAACTATTCAGTATGGGATCAGAGGACAGGGCAGTGAGGGGTTCCGTGTGAACTATACAGCATGGAAAGGAGATCAGAGGACAGGGCAGTGAGGGGTTCAGTGTGAACTATACAGTATGGGATCAGTGGACAGGGCAGTGAGGGGTTCAGTGTGAACTATACAGTATGGAAAGAGATCAGTGGACAGGGCAGTGAGGGGTTCAGTGTGAACTATACAGTATGGGATCAGAAGACAGGGCAGTGAGGGGTTCAGTGTGAACTATACAGTATGGGATCAGAGGACAGGGCAGTGAGGGGTTCAGTGTGAACTATACAGTATGGGATCAGTGGACAGGGCAGTGAGGGGTTCAGTGTGCCGGCTGTGTGCAGGGGGTGGTGTTGGGTCTCACCGGGGTTGAGTTTGGGTGTCTTGCATGCGGTCTGCGCCCGGCAAACGGCTGACAGGTGCAGGGTGATGGTGTGGAAGCTGCGGAGGCGGAGCTTGACGGAGGAGGGCTCCAGGTGTACCACCTGACCCAGCACCTCCAGCACCTGTTTCACCTTGAACGTCCCCATCTGGTGGGGGGCGAAGGACAGCACCACGTCCTGGACAAAAACACAGATCAATGATTCTGATCAGCTTTCTGTCAGACTCAGGGAGGATGTCGAGGATATTGATAATTCATCCTGTTCTGTTGCGTCATAGAGGATGCTTGGAGGAGACTGGGGTGGTCTCCAAAATGGCTCCTATTTCCTATATAATGTACAACTTTAGGAACCAGACACTCTGTATAGTGGACTACTTTCCTCTGGCCAAAATAAGGAGCCATCTGAGCCTGGACCAGGGCTGTCTACCTGGCTCTGCCCTGGGGAGATGGTTCCACTAGGAGGGTCACTGATGAAGTTGACCATCTATCTACCTGGCTCTGCCCTTGGGGAGATGGTTCAACTAGGAGGGTCACTGATGAAGTTGACCATCTATCTACCTGGCTCTGCCCTGGGGAGATGGTTCCACTAGGGGGGTCACTGATGAAGTTGACCATCTATCTACCTGGCTCTGCCCTGGGGAGATGGTTCCACTAGGAGGGTCACTGATGAAGTTGACCATCTATCTACCTGGCTCTGCCCTGGGGAGATGGTTCCACTAGGAGGGTCACTGATGAAGTTGACCATCTATCTACCTGGCTCTGCCCTGGGGAGATGGTTCCACTAGGAGGGTCACTGATGAAGTTGACCATCTATCTACCTGGCTCTGCCCTGGGGAGATGGTTCCACTAGGAGGGTCACTGATGAAGTTGACCATCTATCTACCTGGCTCTGTCCTGGGTAGATGGTACCACTAGGAGGGTCACTGATGAAGTTGACCATCTATCTACCTGGCTCTGCCCTGGGGAGATGGTCCCACTAGGAGGGTCACTGATGAAGTTGACCATCTATCTACCTGGCTCTGTCCTGGGGAGATGGTCCCACTAGGAGGGTCACTGATGAAGTTGACCATCTATCTACCTGGCTCTGCCCTGGGGAGATGGTTCCACTAGGAGGGTCACTGATGAAGTTGACCATCTATCTACCTGGCTCTGCCCTGGGGAGATGGTTCCACTAGGAGGGTCACTGATGAAGTTGACCATCTATCTACCTGGCTCTGCCCTGGGGAGATGGTTCCACTAGGAGGGTCACTGATGAAGTTGACCATCTATCTGCCTGGCTCTGCCCTGGGGAGATGGTTCCACTAGGAGGGTCACTGATGAAGTTGACCATCTATCTACCTGGCTCTGCCCTGGGGAGATGGTTCCACTAGGAGGGTCACTGATGAAGTTGACCATCTATCTACCTGGCTCTGCCCTGGGGAGATGGTTCCACTAGGAGGGTCACTGATGAAGTTGACCATCTATCTACCTGGCTCTGTCCTGGGGAGATGGTTCCACTAGGAGGGTCACTGATGAAGTTGACCATCTATCTACCTGGCTCTGCCCTGGGGAGATGGTCCCACTAGGAGGGTCACTGATGAAGTTGACCATCTATCTACCTGGCTCTGCCCTGGGGAGATGGTCCCACTAGGAGGGTCACTGATGAAGTTGACCATCTATCTACTTGGCTCTGCCCTGGGGAGATGGTTCCACTAGGAGGGTCACTGATGAAGTTGACCATCTATCTACCTGGCTCTGCCCTGGGGAGATGGTCCCACTAGGAGGGTCACTGATGAAGTTGACCATCTATTCGTCCGCCCACGTGTTCTCGCACACCCCGAGAGCTTCTGGTCAGCGGGGTGGTGGCACCGGGATCCTCATCTCTCCCAAGTGGTCATTCTCTCTCTCTCCCCTTACCCATCTATCCATTGCCTCCTTTGAATTCCATGCTGTCACAGTTACCAGCCCTTTCAAGCTTAACATCCTTATCATTTATCGCCCTCCAGGTTCCCTCGGAGAGTTCATCAATGAGCTTGATGCCTTGATAAGCTCCTTTCCTGAGGACGGCTCACCTCTCACAGTCCTGGGCGACTTTAACCTCCCCACGTCTACCTTTGACTCATTCCTCTCTGCCTCCTTCTTTCCACTCCTCTCCTCTTTTGACCTCACCCTCTCACCTTCCCCCTACTCACAAGGCAGGCAATACGCTCGACCTCATCTTTACTAGATGCTGTTCTTCCACTAACCTCATTGCAACTCCCCTCCAAGTCTCCGACCACTACCTTGTATCCTTTTCCCTCTCGCTCTCATCCAACACTTCCCACACTGCCCCTACTCGGATGGTATCGCGCCGTCCCAACCTTCGCTCTCTCTCCCCCGCTACTCTCTCCTCTTCCATCCTATCATCTCTTCCCTCTGCTCATACCTTCTCCAACCTATCTCCTGATTCTGCCTCCTCAACCCTCCTCTCTTCCCTTTCTGCATCCTTTGACTCTCTATGTCCCCTATCCTCCAGGCCGGCTCGGTCCTCCCCTCCCGCTCCGTGGCTCGATGACTCATTGCGAGCTCACAGAACAGAGCTCCGGGCAGCCGAGCGGAAATGGAGGAAAACTCGCCTCCCTGCGGACCTGGCATCCTTTCACTCCCTCCTCTCTACATTTTCCTCCTCTGTCTCTGCTGCTAAAGCCACTTTCTACCACTCTAAATTCCAAGCATCTGCCTCTAACCCTAGGAAGCTCTTTGCCACCTTCTCCTCCCTCCTGAATCCTCCTCCCCCTCCCCCTCCTCCCTCTCTGCAGATGACTTCGTCAACCATTTTGAAAAGAAGGTCGACGACATCCGATCCTCGTTTGCTAAGTCAAACGACACCGCTGGTTCTGCTCACACTGCCCTACCCTGTGCTCTGACCTCTTTCTCCCTCTCTCTCCAGATGAAATCTCGCTTCTTGTGACGGCCGGCCGCCCAACAACCTGCCCGCTTGACCCTATCCCCTCCTCTCTTCTCCAGACCATTTCCGGAGACCTTCTCCCTTACCTCACCTCGCTCATCAACTCATCCCTGACCGCTGGCTACGTCCCTTCCGTCTTCAAGAGAGCGAGAGTTGCACCCCTTCTGAAAAAACCTACACTCGATCCCTCCGATGTCAACAACTACAGACCAGTATCCCTTCTTTCTTTTCTCTCCAAAACTCTTGAACGTGCCGTCCTTGGCCAGCTCTCCCGCTATCTCTCTCAGAATGACCTTCTTGATCCAAATCAGTCAGGTTTCAAGACTAGTCATTCAACTGAGACTGCTCTTCTCTGTATCACGGAGGCGCTCCGCACTGCTAAAGCTAACTCTCTCTCCTCTGCTCTCATCCTTCTAGACCTATCGGCTGCCTTCGATACTGTGAACCATCAGATCCTCCTCTCCACCCTCTCCGAGTTGGGCATCTCCGGCGCGGCCCACGCTGGATTGCGTCCTACCTGACAGGTCGCTCCTACCAGGTGGCGTGGCGAGAATCTGTCTCCTCGCCACGCGCTCTCACCATTGGTGTCCCCCAGGGCTCTGTTCTAGGCCCTCTCCTATTCTCGCTATACACCAAGTCACTTGGCTCTGTCATAACCTCACATGGTCTCTCCTATCATTGCTATGCAGACGACACACAATTCATCTTCTCCTTTCCCCCTTCTGATGACCAGGTGGCGAATCGCATCTCTGCATGTCTGGCAGACATATCAGTGTGGATGACGGATCACCACCTCAAGCTGAACCTCGGCAAGACGGAGCTGCTCTTCCTCCCGGGGAAGGACTGCCCGTTCCATGATCTCGCCATCACGGTTGACAACTCCATTGTGTCCTCCTCCCAGAGCGCTAAGAACCTTGGCGTGATCCTGGACAACACCCTGTCGTTCTCAACCAACATCATGGCGGTGGCCCGTTCCTGTAGGTTCATGCTCTACAACATCCGCAGAGTACGACCCTGCCTCACACAGGAAGCGGCGCAGGTCCTAATCCAGGCACTTGTCATCTCCCGTCTGGATTACTGCAACTCGCTGTTGGCTGGGCTCCCTGCCTGTGCCATTAAACCCCTACAACTCATCCAGAACGCCGCAGCCCGTCTGGTGTTCAACCTTCCCAAGTTCTCTCACGTCACCCCGCTCCTCCGCTCTCTCCACTGGCTTCCAGTTGAAGCTCGCATCCGCTACAAGACCATGGTGCTTGCCTACGGAGCTGTGAGGGGAACGGCACCGCAGTACCTCCAGGCTCTGATCAGGCCCTACACCCAAGCAAGGGCACTGTGTTCATCCACCTCTGGCCTGCTCGCCTCCCTACCATTGAGGAAGTACAGTTCCCGCTCAGCCCAGTCAAAACTGTTCGCTGCTCTGGCCCCCCAATGGTGGAACAAACTCCCCTCACGACGCCAGGACAGCGGAGTCAATCACCACCTTCCGGAGACACATGAAACCCCACCTCTTCAAGGAATACCTAGGATAGGATAAGTAATCCTTCTCACCACCCCCCTTAATGATTTAGATGCACTATTGTAAAGTGGCTGTTCCACTGGATGTCAGAAGGTGAATTCACCAATTTGTAAGTCGCTCTGGATAAGAGCGTCTGCTAAATGACTTAAATGTAAAATGTATCTACCTGGCTCTGCCCTGGGGAGATGGTTCCACTAGGAGGGTCACTGATGAAGTTGACCATCTATCTACCTGGCTCTGCCCTGGGGAGATGGTTCCACTAGGAGGGTCACTGATGAAGTTGACCATCTATCTACCTGGCTCTGCCCTGGGGAGATGGTCCCACTAGGAGGGTCACTGATGAAGTTGACCATCTATCTACCTGGCTCTGCCCTGGGGAGATGGTTCCACTAGGAGGGTCACTGATGAAGTTGACCATCTGTCTACCTGGCTCTGCCCTGGGGAGATGGTTCCACTAGGAGGGTCACTGATGAAGTTGACCATCTATCTACCTGGCTCTGCCCTGGGGAGATGGTTCCACTAGTAGGGTCACTGATGAAGTTGACCATCTATCTACCTGGCTCTGCCCTGGGGAGATGGTTCCACTAGGAGGGTCACTGATGAAGTTGACCATCTATCTACCTGGCTCTGCCCTGGGGAGATGGTTCCACTAGTAGGGTCACTGATGAAGTTGACCATCTATCTACCTGGCTCTGCCCTGGGGAGATGGTTCCACTAGGAGGGTCACTGATGAAGTTGACCATCTATCTACCTGGCTCTGCCCTGGGGAGATGGTTCCACTAGGAGGGTCACTGATGAAGTTGACCATCTATCTACCTGGCTCTGCCCTGGGGAGATGGTTCCACTAGGAGGGTCACTGATGAAGTTGACCATCTATCTACCTGGCTCTGCCCTGGGGAGATGGTCCCACTAGGAGGGTCACTGATGAAGTTGACCATCTATCTACCTGGCTCTGCCCTGGGGAGATGGTTCCACTAGGAGGGTCACTGATGAAGTTGACCATCTATCTACCTGGCTCTGCCCTGGGGAGATGGTTCCACTAGGAGGGTCACTGATGAAGTTGACCATCTATCTACCTGGCTCTGCCCTGGGAGATGGTTCCACTAGGAGGGTCACTGATGAAGTTGACCATCTATCTACCTGGCTCTGCCCTGGGGAGATGGTTCCACTAGGAGGGTCACTGATGAAGTTGACCATCTATCTACCTGGCTCTGCCCTGGGGAGATGGTTCCACTAGGAGGGTCACTGATGAAGTTGGCCATCTATCTACCTGGCTCTGCCCTGGGGAGATGGTTCCACTAGGAGGGTCACTGATGAAGTTGACCATCTATCTACCTGGCTCTGCCCTGGGGAGATGGTTCCACTAGGAGGGTCACTGATGAAGTTGACCATCTATCTACCTGGCTCTGCCCTGGGGAGATGGTTCCACTAGGAGGGTCACTGATGAAGTTGACCATCTATCTACCTGGCTCTGCCCTGGGGAGATGGTTCCACTAGGAGGGTCACTGATGAAGTTGACCATCTATCTACCTGGCTCTGCCCTGGGGAGATGGTCCCACTAGGAGGGTCACTGATGAAGTTGACCATCTATCTACCTGGCTCTGTCCTGGGTAGATGGTACCACTAGGAGGGTCACTGATGAAGTTGGCCATCTTTCGGAACTTGAAGGTGACAGGGAGGTGAGGGGAGAGGTTGTGGAGCACACACAGGACGTCCACACGCTCTCCCATCAGGCACTGCTGGAAGCTGAAGCTGTGGCCGGGGCTGGGTACCAGGGAGACAGGGAGGGCTGAGCCAGTCACCGCCAGCTCCACACAGTAACCTGGGGATAGAGGCCAGGGCTTAGAGGTCAGGGGTCAAGTACAAGACAGTCCCAGATCAAGCACAACACTTCTGTTATAGCTGTTGTACACATGTCAGTCAGGACCCCTCACCAGAGAATGGCTTCAATTGTTGTTTATACTAATGCTATAATATACACTGTTAAATTGCAGCATGTTGTTCCTGCTATTGGTAAGGAACAGACTGAGGCTTGCTGTACCATTGTGGGGAGGTAGAGTGGAGTGCTGCTGGTGGTTGAAGCCATCTTTACTTCCCACCGTCTGAAACATGAGGAAGAGTGAGTAGTCTTGTTTACTGGCTGCTGCTGAGGCCCCACTGGTCTTCTGCTCCTCCCTGCTCCTTCTGAAGAACAGAACAACCGTTATATACTGCCTGTTATAATATCTTCATACACATTTATACCCCCACACAGGCACACACACACAGGAGGGCTGGATACCTTCTGCTGACAGGACGGAAGCAGACCCACAGAGTGGTTCTGTCGTAGGGTCTCAGTCGTCCCTCGTTGGGCACACAGGCGATCACAGTGGAGGGATCCACAGCGGTGGCCCTGTTACGAACACTCCTCTCTAGCAGCGCTGCGTCTGTACTCCTCTGGAGGTCAAAGCCCTGATGAAACACACACACACACACACACACACACACAGAAACACACAGGCAGACACACACACAGGCAGACACACACACACACACACACACACAGAAACACACAGGCAGACACACACACAGGCAGACACACACACAGGCAGACACACACAGACACACACACACAGAAACACACACACAGAAACACACACACACACACACACAGACACACAAACACAGTTTAGTATAGTTGCACTTCAGTGTGAAATATGTCAAAAAAATGTATTTAACATTATTTTACCAGCTATATTGACTGAGAACACATTCTCATCTACAGCAACGACCTGAGGAATAGTTACAGGGGAGAGTGGGAGGGGAGGGGGGAGGAATGAGACAATTGTAAACTGGGGATGATTAGGTGGCCATGATGGTATGAAGACCAGATTGGGAATTTAGTCAGGACACCGGGGTTAACAACCCTACTTGTACAATAAGTGCCATGGGATCTTTAGTGACCACACAGAGTCAGGACACCCTTTTAAAGTCCCATCCGAAAGACAGCACCATACTACACAGGGCAATGTCCCCAATCACTGCCCTTGGGGCGTTGGGGCATTTTTTTTAGACCAGAGGAAAGGGTGCCTCCTACTGGCCCTCCAACACCACTTCCAGCAGCATCTGGTCTCCCATCCAGGGAATGTGTCTGTGTTTGAGTGTGTTGGTGCATGTGTGTGTCTGTGTTTTCTCTCTGTGTGTGTGTTGGTGCATGTGTGTGTCTGTGTTTTCTCTCTGTGTGTGTTGGTGCATGTGTGTGTCTGTGTTTTCTCTCTGTGTGTGTTGGTGCATGTGTGTGTCTTCTCTCTGTGTGTGTTGGTGCATGTGTGTGTCTGTGTTTTCTCTCTGTGTGTGTTGGTGCATGTGTGTGTCTGTGTTTTCTCTCTGTGTGTGTTGGTGCATGTGTGTGTCTGTGTTTTCTCTCTGTGTGTGTTGGTGCATGTGTGTGTCTGTGTTTTCTCTCTGTGTGTGTTGGTTCATGTGTGTGTCTGTGTTTTCTCTCTGTGTGTGTTGGTTCATGTGTGTGTCTGTGTTTTCTCTCTGTGTGTGCGTACCATTTCTGTCCCTGGAGCATCGTCCTGCAGCACCACCATCCAGTCGCAGGCCTGTGGTCCATTGTTCACCAGAACCACCTTTTCCACCTGGGACGTCCCAAAGAAGACGGGTCCGAAGCGGAGGCAGGACAACCTCTCCCCCTCTAGGTCCTGGAGCTCCAGGCTCTGCTCCAAAACATCAGCCCTGATCTTCAGGACCACGTCCTGACTGTTCTGCAGCTTCACCCTGAGAGAAAGGGAAGGAGGGAGGAGGAAACTCAATAAACACACACAAAATGCACAAACAAAGAACCATAAGTAACACTAAGCAGAATAAGGTGGAGCGTTTAAGATGATGTTCAAGAGTCTCTAGTTTCCTTACTGGGCCTCCTCTCTGACCCTCGTGGGTCTGTCAGTGCAGAGTTCCACCTTCAGCCACTGGGTTGCGCCAGACTGCAGGACGCCACTGCTGGGAGAGAGCCTGATGGACTGGTCTCCATCATACAGCACCTGAAAAGCTCCTTCAGCAAGGCCAAGGGCATGAACAGCAATCAATTAATATAACAACAAGAAAGATACCATAAATAAATCATCTAGATTACTGCAAATGTCAAGTAAAATCAATCAATGCAAGTTTACAGAAGTGGGTTCAATGGGAGAGGCAAAAGCATAATACCTGGAGCAGATCCCTGATTGGTCAATTCCACCTCTTTGCTGATCACCTGACTGTTTGCCATCACAGAGCCGAAATCAGCGAGAGATTCCATGGTGAGAGAACACGCCGGGGAGAACCTGCAGGAAAGCCCAAATATAAGTAACCTTGGATGAGACCTGAAGATTGCATTAACCCGCTAATGCCTAGGCACATGTCTGTTGGAACCCGTGAAAGCAACTACATGAATGAGTGATGTCATAGCAGGTGTATATATGACTCTACTTACGCTAAGAGGGGGATCTCCATTGCTTTGTCTTCCAGGACAAGGAGCAGACGGTCACAGACATCCTCATCTTTCTCAGGCCTGAACTCTAGAGTGCCACTCAGGGACAATCCAGCAGCAATGGGGGTTTCTGTGTTTGTCACCCTGAATTTGAACAGCTTGAGTGGTAGGACAAGGGGTTGATACAATTAAAGGAGAGGGGCAGGGCAGTATGCAGGGTGGAAGTGACAAAAGTGGAGAATAATGTATTGCATCAATCAAAATGACTTTATAAATTAGAATAGGACAAAAGCGCAATGAAAACTAAGTTACTCTGAACTCTACTAACGTATTACACACAAAGACAGCTGACAGGCAGCACTGCAGAAAGGATTTCACCTTTGATGTGGGTTCAAGCAGTCTCATTCTTTTAGAGGTAATTCCAATGTTGGTCACCGTGACAGTGGTCTTGTAAACCTTCCCTACTGTTACGTTGTTAAACTCAACAACCGGGGGATTAATTCTAACATAATTCGTTGTCATATTGTTATAGCTAAAAGTTGAGAGACTAATAGCAAAATTCGACGGCTTATCCCAGTTCAGGTTTTGGTCCTAAATTATCAATGAAATAGGCTTCCTTTTCTGCACTAGTAATGTTTCAATGTATAAAGCTAACCACATACCGATACAGTGTAGCGTTCATGGTTACCATGGCAACAATACGTAAGAACAGTGTCAAAGATACTCGTTTTCTATGGACAACATTCAGCCGGATCTATTTCCGGTCCTTCCTTTTCAACAGTTCCCCACCAAAGTGAGTTTGGCTGATTGATAATCCTCGTACAATCTACCTCCATCCTGCAGTATTTATGCATAAAATACATATTTTCATTGTCCAAATCCAAAGTTGTGTACCACATTGTCAATCGGATTTGAGTTTCTGATGCATTGTGCATTCATTTAGTTAACAAAAACAGAACTTTAGTTACCGTGCACACCACAGGCTACGTAACATGCTAGCTGGCTAGCTACCAGACATAACATACTTTTGCCAGCTAACTACAGGCAGTCCAATTAATGGTTACATTTAGCCATTTTCATGAGCCATTTTTGTTTCGGTGGAGCAGGGATGTTTTCCTGTTTTGGACGTTAGTGTACCTGGCTAGCTAACGTTAACCTAGCAGTTCTGGCGCTTTACTTTGTATGGGACAATCTTAACTTGAACCATCCCGGTTTGTCTTTTCAGATGTCTCCTACCAAGAAGGGAGAGAAGAAGAAGGGGCGTTCAGCCATCAATGAGGTGGTGACCAGAGAATACACCGTCAACATCCACAAGCGCATCCATGGAGTGTAAGTACTGTGGTGCAAATGGACAAATTCACCAACAGAAGCCAGGTCAAAGTTGGCTCAGCGTCCTCAAAACACTTGTGTCATTTGCACCTCGTTTTTCATCAGTACCAGAGGATATGGTCTGGTGTGACATCATATGGGAGTATTTACATCACAGAGCATGGCTCTTAGACAAATCTGCTGTTCCTCTAAATTGGCAGGTGTCCCTCAAGATGTAGGCTAGTTTTTGTTAGTCCCCTCTGCGGCTGGTCTTGATCAGAACGTTCCTTCTCTCTACAGGAGCTTCAAGAGGAGAGCTCCTCGCGCTCTCAAAGAGATCCGCAAGTTCGCCATGAAGGAGATGGGAACTCCTGATGTACGCATCGACACCCGCCTGAACAAGGCCGTGTGGACCAAAGGCGTCAAGTAAGGACTAACGAGACACCTGTTTAAGATTAATCGGGTGTATTCATTAGTGCACACTGTAGCAGAATGTTTTGCAACAGTAAACATGGGGTTTCTATTGGACAAGTTCAGAGGTTTCTCCCCATTTCTGCTGTTTGCTTCCATTTGGTGTCTAGTGAATACACCCCTGTTATCATATGAATCAGGTATTACTGTACTCGTGTTTCCCAAACCACATTAAGTTGGTTAAACAATCACTAAGCCCGTTAGTTGAATCTGGTTTGGTAACAGCTCTTTCTCTGCCCATACAACCACTTTATGGTTGTTGAGACAAATAGCACTACAAATTTAGTTGCACAAGCATGTTTTCATTCTGCTTAGTACTAATGTTCACCTGTGTTATGTACAGGAATGTGCCATACAGGATGAGGGTACGATTGTCCAGGAAGCGCAATGAGGATGAAGACTCCCCAAACAAACTGTACACACTCGTCACGTATGTCCCTGTCACAACATACAAAGGTGAGGCATAGTCAATACCTAATGTGCCTTCATAAGTTTGCTGGAGTGTAATTTATTGTGCTGAAACGTCAACGATAGTCTCAGTTACTGTATATCCCTGTTCTGTTCTTTATTTTTCTAATAGCAAATACACCAATATGAAATATTTAGTTTTATCATCTTTTCTGTCCTAGGATGATGAAGACAGGTTTATTATTGTCACACTCTGTTGCTAAAACCTTTTTCTTTCCTTTGTCAACAGGTCTACAGACGGTCAATGTTGATGAGAATTAGATCTGTCTCCAACGCTTGTAGAATAAATGTATAGAAGGAGTTTTGTCTGATGTCTTTATTATACACCACAACACTACAACACCACCACAACACTACAACACCGCAACGCTGCAACACCACAACAACGCTGCAACACTACAACACCACAACACTTCAACAGGTCCCCAACTTGTGGCCCACTGGTTTTATTGCCCCCCCCCCCCCAGTTTTCTGAACAGAATAATATTTTTGTTGGGTGGAAAGTCCGCTGTAAGTGATTTTAATTTCACATCTGTTCCCAAGTATTCCCGCATAATAGAGAGATATGTGATCGTATAGAAATGTAAGCCAGGTTGGAAGTGATTTGTGTTAGTCAAACATCTGTCTGGGCTTCTTGCAGTCAATTTGCAGTCTACAAATGATTAGTAATTATGTTCCAGCCCCCCGACCATCCCCACTCCCTAAACAATGGTCCAGAGGCTGAATCTAGTTGATGATCCCTGCACTACCAAGGAGATGAACTGTTGTGAATACAGGCCTACTTGAAGTGTGTCTGTGACTTGCATGTCTGAATCTAGTTGATGATCCCTGCACTACCAAGGAGATGAGCTGTTATGAATACAGGCCTACTTGAAGTGTGTCTGTGACTTGCATGTCTGAATCTAGTTGATGATCCCTGCACTACCAAGGAGATGAGCTGTTATGAATACAGGCCTACTTGAAGTGTGTCTGTGACTTGCATGTCTGAATCTAGTTGATGATCCCTGCACTACCAAGGAGATGAGCTGTTATGAATACAGGCCTACTTGAAGCGTGTCTGTGACTTGCATGTCTGAATGAGGTTGGATGCCTAAATGTAACTATTCATGACATTATAAACTCACAGACACCTCACACTTCTCCCTTCCTTTTCTATTGACTCAAGCTACTGCCTTTTTCAACTTCCTCAAACGCCTTATCCTCTGTGGAAGACAATTGTCCAAAAACTGCCAGAACCAATACATATATATATATTTATTAGGTTCTTTGAGATTGTCATTGCGATGATAAGCACTATATATAATAAATATTATTAGATGTGATTGAATCCCTATCCATTGACCAGTCATCTGTGTTAGCCAATATAGTCTCTTGAGGGTTTACCCATAATTTCAAAAAATGCTTGAATCCTGATCCCAGTGCCTATAGCCAGCTGGAGAGTTGCATTTTGAGTGCAAATTTCAGACACTCATCTTGTCTCTGCCACAACAGTTTTATGCTCTATTCTGATGTAACATGGGAGATTTTTTTAATGATGTGACGAGTGTCTGAAATTTACACTCAATTTCTCCAGCTGGCTGCCACAGGGGTGTTGTGGTCTGCCCTCCAGGAGACCTACAGCACCCAATGTCACAGGAAGGGCATAAAGATCATCAAGGACCTCAACCACCTGAGCCACTGCCTGTTCTTCCTGCTATCATCCAGAAGGCGAGGTCAGTACAGGTGCATCAAAGCTGGGACGGAGAGACTGAAAAACAGCTTCTATCTCAAGGCCATCAGACTGTTAAATAGCCACCACTAGATGACCTCCACCCAGTACTCTCCCCTGATCTTAGTCACTGTCTCTAGCCAGCTACCACCCAGTACTCTCCCCTGATCTTAGTCACTGTCTCTAGCCAGCTACCACCCAGTACTCTCCCCTGATCTTAGTCACTGTCTCTAGCCAGCTACCACCCAGTACTCTCCCCTGATCTTAGTCACTGTCTCTAGCCAGCTACCACCCAGTACTCTCCCCTGATCTTAGTCACTGTCTCTAGCCAGCTACCACCCAGTACTCTCCCCTGATCTTAGTCACTGTCTCTAGCCGGCTACCACCCAGTTCTCTCCCCTGATCTTAGTCACTGTCTCTAGCCGGCTACCACCCAGTACTCTCCCCTGATCTTAGTCACTGTCTCTAGCCGGCTACCACCCAGTACTCTCCCCTGATCTTAGTCACTGTCTCTAGCCGGCTACCACCCAGTACTCTCCCCTGATCTTAGTCACTGTCTCTAGCCGGCTACCACCCAGTACTCTCCCTGATCTTAGTCACTGTCTCTAGCCGGCTACCACCCAGTACTCTACCCTGATCTTAGTCACTGTCTCTAGCCGGCTACCACCCAGTACTCTCCCCTGATCTTAGTCACTGTCTCTAGCCGGCTACCACCCAGTACTCTCCCCTGATCTTAGTCACTGTCTCTAGCCGGCTACCACCCAGTTACTCAATCCTGCATGGAATCATAGGTCACTTTAATTTTGTTTACATACTGTTTTACTAATTTTATATGTATATACTTACTGTATTATAGTCAATGCCACTGACATTGCTTGTCCTAATATTGATGTATTTCTTAATTCCATTCAATGACTTTTAGATGTGTGTGTATTGTTGTGAATTGTTAGATACTACTACACTGTTGGAGCTAAGAACACAAGCATTTCACTACAACCGCAATAACATCTGCTAAATATGTGTATGCGACCAATACAATTTCATTTGATTTAACCTCCCTGTTGTCCAAACACATGACCAGCAGCATGGTGTGACTGGGCGAATAGTCAGTGTTGCATTGTGTGCCATATGAAGCCATGTATGATGGTAGCCCATAGCCTAAGCTAATTTTATATTAGCAGTGAGCATATGCACAACTTTTTGTGTAGAGTTTAAAATTATTTTTTTTAAATACAGGAGCATATGATGTCACTGGCCAGTTGCACAGCTAGTTCTCGGGTAGTCTTGTCCAGTCTTATGTTGTGCGGTGTAAACATTTGAACGCTAGAGGGCGAAATTGGTCTGTGTTATGCATCAACAACATGGATAACGGGACAGGTACGCGAACATCACAAGAAACGTTACTATTGCATTAGTTGCAATTACACAGCAGGTAAGACATCACATTTTGGTTGTACAATGGGAAACTAGCTATCAGATAACTTTCTGATCAAGTCAAATGTACTCAGGAGCAGGCCTTGCTTTCTACACTATTCGGAATGGTCAGAATTATGATTGCTAGCAAACAGCAACAAGCTAACAGTAGCTAACGTTAACTGAAGTTAGCCAGCTAGCTGAGCTAAATTGATCTCGCCCTATCTTTCAGTAGGGACAGTTGTTTTGACCACGCCTATAGTTAGTTGGTGATTGGCATAAATGGTCATGTAGTTTTACAGCCTGCTGAAATGGTAGCTTATGGATGCTAAGCTAGCTAGGTAGCCTGCTAAGTAACTAGTCTCTCCTCACTGTCCCTGTGCCACTCCTCTGCCGGTGGAGCGCCCGTCTGAGTCCAAAGATTATGACAACTAGCTAACGTTAGTTAGTCCAAATATTATAGTAAGGTTTCCCCCTTTCATCTGTGCAGAGTCTGACGAGAAAGACTACCTGCTATTGTTAAACAGCTGTTTCTGCAGGTACCGTCGCTACTTCGATGGCCCACGGGTGATGCAAATAACGATGCGGCACCACTGGCTGCTCGTCGGGGCTTGCGGCTGGGTGTTGCTCATCCTCGTGTTTGCCAACAAGTTTATCAATTTTAACGCCAGAACCACGGATGGTAAGTTATCAGACTGAAACCTGATTGTTGTTTCTCATCAATACTAGCTATCTATACCTTTCAGTAATTGTTCAGCTAGTTGTAGCTATAGTTACATAACAGCTATGCTGTTAGAATTAAATGTCTAGTCTATCCCCCTTGGAATTGTCTTGTGATCTCTTAGTGTTTTGTGTTTCAGACTATGGGGGAAAGACTGAGATGCAGAGTTGGACTCAACCAGGAGTTAAGACCATCAAATCACTGCCAGCTCAGAAATCAGACAGAAGAGCTCCCAAGTCATCAAACCTGGTAGGAGTTTTGTTTGCGTGTGTTCACCCTTGAAACAGAATCATCAGTTACTTGAAATGTGTGTGTGTGTGTGTGTGTGTGTGTGTGTGTGTGTGTGTGTGTGTGTGTGTGTGTGTGTGTGTGTGTGTGTCAGTCCTCAGTAGGCCCCTCCATGTCAACCCAACAGACTGGAACACTGTGGAGACGTAGGCGGCGGGAGCTGCTGTCAGCCGTGTGTAGAACGACTCCCTCAAGAACCTCACTCACACCTCAATCAACAAGTTTGTCTTGGACCGCATCTTTGTGTGCGACAAGCACAAGATCCTCTTCTGCCAGACCCCCAAAGTGGGCAACACTCAATGGAAGAAGGTCCTCATCGTTCTCAATGGTGAGTGAGGGAGGACGGTAGGGAGAGAGTCAGTGAGGGAGGGCGGTAGGGAGAGAGTCAGTAAGGGAGAATGGTAGTGAGGGAGAACGGTAGGGAGAGAGTCAGTGAGGGAGAACGGTAGGGAGAGAGTCAGTGAGGGAGAACGGTAGTGAGGGAGAACAGTAGGGAGAGAGTCAGTGAGGGAGGACGGTAAGGGAGAGAGTCAGTGAGGGAGGACGGTAAGGGAGAGAGTCAGTGAGGGAGGGAGGACGGTAAGGGAGAGAGTCAGTGAGGGAGGGAGGACGGTAAGGGAGAGAGTCAGTGAGGGAGGGAGGACGGTAAGGGAGAGAGTCAGTGAGGGAGGGAGGACGGTAAGGGAGAGAGTCAGTGAGGGAGGGAGGACGGTAAGGGAGAGAGTCAGTGAGGGAGGGAGGACGGTAAGGGAGAGAGTCAGTGAGGGAGGGAGGACGGTAAGGGAGAGAGTCAGTGAGGGAGGGAGGACGGTGAGGGAGGGAGGACGGTAAGGGAGGGAGGACGGTAAGGGAGGGAGTCAGTGTGGGAGGGAGTGAGAGAGGAAGGAAGGAAGACAGTGACGTGATGATGATGAGTAAAAGTTGACTCAAAACGTAAGCTTATCTGTCTGTAAATTGTAGTGATGTAGTAGCCTCGATCCCAGTGAAGGACGAAAAATAGTGTTCTTCTCTCCTTTTGCCCCTCCAGGAGAGTTCTCCACTGTGGAGGAGATACCAGAGAACCTGGTTCATGACCATGAGAAGAACGGACTGCCCCGCCTCTCCTCTCTGACGGAGAAAGAAATCACTAAAAGGTTAAGGCCCTGCTTCAATACTTCAGAAATGCATCCTACCTTCCTTCCTTCCTTGAAGTAATCACAGATCTGACTTGGTTAGATTGGTTAAAGTAATAAGATGGTAATGTAGGCTACCATCACTTACACCTACCCAATCACTTGCTATCTTAAGATTAATGCACTAATTGTATGTTGGTCTGGATAAGAATGCTAAATGACTCAAATGTTATAGAGCTGTGCTTAACGTTAAGTTTTGCGAAACACCTTTACTGACTTGTTTGGCCCTGCCCTGTATTCCATTGTGGTGCTCTGATTGTATGGGACTGTGCTTTTTGTTTTCTCTCACCAGGTTAGCCACATACTTCAAGTTCTTCATCGTCAGAGACCCGTTCGAGCGCCTCATCTCCGCCTTCAAGGACAAGTTTGTGAAGAACCCGCGCTTGAGCCCTGGTACAAGCACGACATCGCTCCCGCCATCATCCGCAAGTACCGTAAGAGTCACCCGTGACAACGGCGACAACCAGGCGACTACGGGCCTGCGCCGAGGACTTCATCCGTTACCTGGGCGATGAGCCCGGGCGGCGCCGCATGGACCGTCAGTTTGGGAGCATGTTATCCACTGGGTGACGTACGGAACTCCTGCGCCCCCTGTGACATCACGTACAGCGTCGTGGGGCACCACGAAACTCTAGAACGCGATGCCCCCTACATCCTGAAAGCTGCCGGGATCGGCGCCTGGTATCGTACCCCACCATCCCCCAGGGATCACCCGTTACAACCGGACCAAGGTGGAGCGCTACTTCTCAGGCATCAGCAAGCGGGACGTCAGGCGGCATGGCCGGTACCAAGGAGACTTCAGCCTCTTCGGCTACCCGAGCCCGGACTTCCTGCTAAACTGAATGGCGGCGACAATAAAGAAAGACTGTTTTGCAACAATAATATGTCTCTCTAATCTAACATGCATCTTAATCAGTGTGTGGTTTACTGAAGAGGTAGGGAGGGTGTAGCTAGCTAGCCGCCTAGCCTGGCTGCTCTAACTAGGAGCCATAGTAGAGACTAGTGATCCCCACCATCCGGGTTCAAGCCAGGGAGGGATGGAGACTACAGGTTGGTCTGATCTAACGTGCTGATCTGCTGTAGGATGGTCGTCACTCCTCTACCTGGCTGACAGTAATTCCTGTCTCGACCTAGCAACACTTCCTGCCTCTGCCTAGCAACTGTCACCATGGGCGATGACTGTACTACATGCCTCTACTTCCTGGTAGCCGTCACCATGGTGGCCATGAATGGCACGGGGACCGAGGTGATGGAGAGTTACTCACTATGGTCATGGTTAATGGCTGTATTAGCCATCGACCAATGAATTAAGTGCCACATTTGAATGTTATTTAACAAAGCTTTTTGTATTGTGACTTTATTTAAACCAGAGATTACTGTTACATACTGTGCTAAATTGTACCACCCTCTGCACTACTTCCACACAAAGCAGGTCTGCATTATGAACTAACACTGAAGTGGGTCTGGGAGACAGTAGCCTGGTTAAACCAGACTGAATGCTGAGCACACCATTGAAACGTAGCAGAATCAGTTTGAATGCAAGGTTATAGAGATGGTAGTGAAACACTAACCAGTTAACTATATCAGAGCCCCAGCTCTCTTCCCTCCAGTCTAACCGCTCATACAGAGTAGAGCAACTCCATCTAGCTTCAAGACTCAGCACCTATATAAATGGTGTGATTCTGTGACCTCAAAGGGTTGACAAGTGCTGAGTGGGAGGAGTCAGTGTCTGCAATGCCTGTGTTCAGGTGACAGGGGGAAGGTTCACTGTGGCGTAACTCCTGCTGATTGGCTGAAGCTACTACAGTGGATAATACTATGCCTGTATTATGCCATGGGGTGTACGGTCCCTGGGTCTTACCTCATGTTCCCATCCAGTACAGTAGACAGACAGATATAGATGTCCTTCAGGGTTAACCCAGTTAAATTCAGCCCAGACACATAATATGGGATCATGGCAATATGGATTGGAGGCATACAGCCAAGCCTCTTCTATTCTAATACTTATGTCAAAGAAGGTGGATGAACGAAGATATCTTACTCAGGCTGTTTACGTTCTACCTATTAAGGGGTGGCTCTCCCGTAGACACCATTGCGATAGCAGCTGTGTCTGGTCTACTTAGTTCATTGACTGTATATAAACCATAAATTGAGGGAGTGGGATGCCTCGCTTCCTCTTCCGTCTGTTTTGCCACCTGTAAGGGCAGTACATTAGACTACATTGGCACTGTACCTGGGAGAAGGAAAAAATGGTTTCACTTTCTCATCCTCAGAACTGTTATTTCACAATTGAATTCCATGAATTGTCTTATTCTTCATCCTAAACACGCGCCGTCAATGGCGTCCATGAAAAAGTGAGTGACAGTTTCCTGTTGACCTTTTTGAATCAACCAATGTTTGGTATGGTCAGTCACATGGTATTGACAGAGCTAGGTGGACAGGTGATGGTTACTGAGTAATAAAGGTTTCATGTAAAATATAAAACTGGTCTTTTTATTCTTCTCTGTACCACAACACATGTATGCTGCTTTCAGTTATTTTCTCTTTACATGTGAGGTCAGTTAAACCCTGCAGTAGACCTGATATTCTCATCCTAGCAGTAGACCTACCACCAATTCATTCAATTACACCTAGGGTTGGGCAAAATGGGCAAAATATTATCGCAAGATATTTTCTTTTTTTTAATGATTTTTAATAATAAAAGTTCTAAATGTGCTTTTATGAGTAGTGAGTGATCCTAGAGTGGCAACACATTGATACTGAGTGATTTCAATGAGTCTTTCTGCATTCTGTTTTATACCGTTCACTTCAACCACCCAAAAGTCAGAATTTTCATCAATTTCTGCATTTGAGATCATTTCTACACTGCCATGGGGCTACACGATATGGGCAAGCAATATGGCCCTTACTTTTTTAACCAAATGTTGCAATTTGACTTGCATTTAGAGCATAACACTTAACTGTTGGAATCATGGAAATAGAATGTCTATTCTAGTTATATAATAGTGGGCACTTTTAATAGTGTTTGACATGACAACGAATGAAAAGGAGGAGGGAGGGAGGAGTTATTGTGACAGTGTAGGAACTAAAGTGTTGATGATAGGTGTTTCCTAGGGGGCCCTTTAATCTTTGGCTACATTGTGTTCTCTCTTAGCTACATGAAATCTCTAACATGTTCTTGCTTTGCGTTTACCTCTAATTTAGAAAATGCTGTTGCACAAACATGCTGATTTAGGTCTACACCATCACTGGTATCAGGTTGATAAGCTAATTACGCTTGCTCTTACTAGGACATTTATTAGCTAGCGATTAGCATTAGCGGCTAACAAGATTTAGGAACAACTTGTTAAAGACAAACCAGCTGTTTGCAGATGTAAAAAAACAAGCTAATAGTGTAATTATAGAATGATAGTAGATTTATATTAAGACACAAAGTGACAAACTGCATTGTTGTCATCAACATTGTTGCATGTGCTTCATAGACCATGCAGACTAAACGCAAGTGTCTCGTGGTCGAGGAAAAACAAATGCTCTCCTTGAGTGAAAGGACCTGGAGCCAGGGCGAGGTCTGTGTGGAAAGCCGCATGGGGAGAAGACTCAAGTAGTGAACTATAAAAATGGACGTTACACACTACGTATCTCATTTAACAAACCATACATTCAAATACCGGTATAGAAGGTAAAATAAAAACCCAAACCGGTCCATGCATCAACATCGGTATATCGCAAAAAACGGTATACCGCCCAGCCCCTAATTACACCCACCACCAGAATCCATTCAATTAGACCTACCACCACAATTCATGTAATCTTTCAACCTGCCAACAGAATACATTAAGACAATTCAACACTTCTACACAGAGTCATCATAGTTTTAAAGAGTCAAATCCATCTCCTGATGGGATTATGTTCAGGCCAGCCAGGGTCCTGTCGGTAGAGTCTAGAATGGAGTGTTGTTATGGCACAGCAGTCTGAGGTGTTGGCTGAGTTTAACCCAGAGGTCTAGCAAAGTAGGCCATTGCCAAAGTTTCGAGTGACCTCAAGAGACATGTATTCATGTCAGGGGTGGAGTAGCCTAGGCAGTACAGTAAACATTCATACAAGTCACTCAGAGATTTGAGTGCGTTTGGCCAGGGTTGCATCCCAAATTACACCCTGTACAGCGCACTACTTTTGACCCCGAGCCTATGGGCCAGGTCAGAAGAAGTGCACTACATAGGGAATAGGGTGCCATCGGGGATGTAGTCAATGTCTCTTGAACAATACACAAATGACATGAAGCAGCACATGGCACTGAGACTGAACTCCATACAAAGCAAGGATAAGAGCCATTACAAATGAACAACTAACCACTTTAATGCAGTCTTAAAACTCAATGCACAACAAAAGAAACAAAAACATAAATCACCGTCATTACGAAAGGAGACTTATCACCCTCCGGCAACAAATACCCAATCGCACAAAAACAACAACTGTGTTATTCGGGAAAATGCATGTCTTTCCTGTAGCATTGTCATTTCTAGTTCAAGGTACAGTACATTGTACAAGGCCTCTATCAATCCCTCCATAGGCTAGTATCTCCAATAGTCTCTATGGTAGAAGCAGTACAGTACTTGTGGATCAGATCAGTCTTCCATAATGACAGCACTGCTGACTGACAAGAGTTTCAGCGTTTTGTTAGATTTTTCCTTGTGATTAAAAAAGCTATAGCAGGGGCGGGTTTTAGCGTTAGGGGGCGGGGTTTAGAGTTAGGGGGCGGGGACTCAGAGCTGGCTTAGTAGTCAGAGCTGATTCAATTTCTGATCACAGATCAGTTTCATCATCAGCGTTTGTTTTTACCCATAAGCTCCACTTGCACGCTCTCAGGAGACACACATCTCGGGGGCTGTGGTGTACTGGGCTTGGCTACCGGTGAAGCTACCGGTACTAGCCCCGGTGGCCTTGTCGGCCTTCTCTGGGCCTGCTGGGGGCCCCAACAGGGCTGGTTGCTTCTGGCGGCGGCTACAGTCTTCTTGAAGAGATGCATGCTGAGTTGGAAGAGCTCACTGTCCACCACAGGAACACTGGGGTACATCTGCTTGGCCAGGCCCTGGAGAGAGAAAGAGTTAGCTTACTATACAGCGATAGGCAGTGTGTCAAAATATTGCTCCATCTATTATAATATACTATCTACATATTCCCAGTCCATTCCTCCATATATCCTACAGTAGAGGGCCATCTCAGTCAATTGGTATATGGTCTAGAATAGTCTATGGTTCTGGGTACAAGTACATTTTCTTGGAGCACTCACCTTTTCGTTCTTGAGGAGCTGCCGTCTGATGGCCATGTCCTGCGGGCACAGAGGCCTTACAGCAGGGCCCAGGTTCCTCAGCAGACCTGCCCTCTCTATCCTCCTGCTCAGAGCTGCCTTGTTCAGAGCACCCAGGTCGTGCTCAAACAGCTTGTCAGCATCTGGAGGAATGGACGGAGAAACTGGGTTAGACTCACTGCATGTTTCCAGTGATGAATGGAAGCAACGTACAAAGATGTTTCTATTGCCGCTGCTTGGTACTTTATGATATGCTAGCACCACACTGACTGCTTAGTACTTTATGATATGCTAGCACCACACTGACTGCTTAGTACTTTATGATATGCTAGCACCACACTGACTGTAGTACTTTATGATATGCTAGCACCACACTGACTGTAGTGCTTTATCATATGCTAGCACCACACTGACTATGTACTTTATGATATGCTAGCACCACACTGACTGCTTAGTGCTTTATCATATGCTAGCACCACACTGAGTGCTTTATCATATGCTAGCACCACACTGACTGTTAGTGCTTTATCATATGCTAGCACCACACTGACTGCTTAGTGCTTTATGATATGCTAGCACCACACTGACTGC